>NC_054555.1:18921877-19221877 GCF_017654505.1 Polyodon spathula
ATGTGTGGAACCTATTGTGGTGTGTTACTGTTTTCCTGGGCGGGGGAAATAGGGGTTGCACAGGACATGGCATGGTGTAAGACCAGAGTAGAAACGCAGCAAAGAGTTCTGTGTAATAAAATCTAAGTTGTTTTGTTTCCCACCTGGATTTGTGTCGACCTCTTATGCAGGGGAACACATCAAGCTTTAAACATGGTGCCAGCGGTATGCTTTGTCTTTGTGGTCGAGAGCAAGGGTTTGACAGATCTTGATAACTTTTTCTCCTGTGTTTTCTCCTTCAGCTTCAGACAGTCCATATAAACGCAAATCCCACTGCCTTTTGTATCTTTCCAGTTGAGAAAATGTATTAAACCGAAATCATCCAGTCTTTTCTGCGTATTATTTACACAAGCTTCTGTTTGATTTACCTTATTTTTCACATCTTTAATTTCACCGGACATGAAATCAACCGTTTTTTGAGCCCTTCGATCTTCATTGTTTCTCCATTAGTTTTTCCAGGCCAACAGCTCTTTCGTTGATTATGAGTTTGAGTGTTGAAATTATATTATGTTCCATGTCAAGGACTGTATCCTTTCGGTTTTCTAGTTTTCCCTTTTTTACTGCTGGGCTTTTTGATGGAGTTTCTGGAAGTTTAGTGAGCTCAAAGGCCCCCTCCACGATGTTGTTTGCAGAGTTTGCAGTGTATTCTGTCCAACGTTAGCACCTACACCTTAATCTCTGAAGCAGTACTCATTTTTGACTTGGTGTTGCTTTTTCTCTTTCAGCTGTTCCTGGCAGCTTGGTAGGTTTTATCATTTTCAAGTTATATATTATCTTTCTTCTTTATTGTTTTAGTTATCTGTTTAATATAGTATTATTCAGACATGTGCAGATCATATATCGACAGAGACTCCTCAGCCAATTTACCACAAACAGAAGTTCTCAATTATTAAGGACAAAAAATCTGCTTTTTTAATTTTTATAATTCGAAATTAGTATCGATGGATTTAAGTTATTTTTTGTGTTTTACATAAATTCCGATTTGCATGCAAGACAACTTGTTAGTAACTTTTTAGGTACGAACTCCGTTTAAACACTACACTTCCGTCGCCATCTTGGCCGAATTCCCCAAACCACTAGCAACATAAATTGTAGCAACGTGTTGCCAATGACGTCACCGCGGGGGATTTGACCTGTTACACGATACAACGAACAGGCAAATCACATTCGATACAAATTGCCTTTAATCCAAGCAATATCCAATCATATTTAAGAACTACGTCACGCAAGGAACTGGCTAGACTGCAAGAACATTAAATCACAGCACAAGTTGAGAAATACACAGACTGGATCAGCAGTTTGCTGGTTGTGAAGAAACCCTCAGGAAAGTTAAGGATATGCTTCTTCTTCTTTCTTTGATCCCTAGCCAACGATAGGACAGGGTTTCCTCCGGAGCCCATACACTGCTGTGGGTGCCGCTGGATTTCGAACTTCACTCAGAATGCTTTTCCATGCTTTTCAATCCATGGCAATGGCCTTGGCATCACAGAGGGCAGATCGCCGGTTTTTCAGATCTTCTTCGATTTATTTTGACCATGTCTTCTTGGGCGCTGCTCTTTGAACTTTCCACTATGTTGGACGTTTTCGCCAGAGAAGCTGGTACGGTGTCCTGGTGATGCTCATTCTGCAGATGTGCCCGAACCATCGCAGTCTTCTTAGTTGGACCGCTTCCACGACCATTGGCTGGTGGTCGCATCTTATTCGGATGGTTTCATTTCGGATGCGGTCGCGGAGGGAGCTACTAAGGATCTGCCGCAGACATCGCATTTGGAAGACCTCGAGCTTGTTTAGGTCTTGCTTCAGTAGAGTCCATGTTTCTGACCCGTATAGGAAAATTGGCAGGATCAGCGTCCGGAAAAGGCGTATTTTGGTCTTAACGGAGATGTTGGCCCTTTTCCATAGGCACCACTTGAGCGAAACGAATGCCGTGGTTGCTTGGCCGATTCTGCCGTGGACATCGGTTGAGGACACCACTTTCTTCTCCTGCACCACGGATCCCAGGTACTTGAATTCCTGAACCTGTTCAATCTGGGCTCCGCCGAGGTGGATATTGGCCGGCAACCCATCCGTTGTCAAAACTTTGGTCTTGTCAGTGTTGATTTTGAGGCCATACAGCTCGGCGACGCAGGCGATGCTACAAAGAATGTCAGTAGCTTCGGCATCAGTATCGGCGAAGATCACGCAGTCGTCGGCGAACATCAGATCGGTCACGTAGGTGTTCTCGTCGCACTGAACTCCATGCCTTCCCTCGAAAGCTTTTCTCACGACAGCGTCAATCACGGTGTTGAAGAGCAGAGGAGAGGAGACATCCCCTTGGCGGACTGGATTGTATGATCTTCATAAAAGCTTTGCTGGTAACTGACAGGAGGCTGATGCCGCGGTAGTTTTTGCACTTCCGATTGTCTTCTTTCTTCAGTATTGGCACTATCATGGCTTTTAGGATAAGGATAAGGATATGCAGAGACCCTAAGCCACTGGCAAAGGCAAAAGTCTTCTCAGTATGTGATGTTAAGAATGGGCTTTGGCACATTGAATTAGAAGAAGAGTCAAGCTATCTCACCACTTTTGCAACACCATTTGAACGTTATCGTTGGTTGCGCTTGCTGATGGGAATCAGTCCTGCACCTGAGGTCTTTCAGAGAAAATTGAACCAAGTGTTAGAGGGCGTGCCAGGAATCAAAATCATACCTGATAATATCCTTATTGTTGGGGAAGGAAACAACGATATAGTAGCTGCACAAGACCATGATGATAAATTGAGAAAGCTCCTGGAAAGGTGCAGAGAATGCAATGTGAAGCTAAACCCAGAGAAATTTCAGCTCAGGCTGAAAGAAGTGCCATATATTGGACACCTCTTGACATCACGGGGTCTGAAAGTCGATCCGGAGAAGGTCAATGCCATTAGGCAGATGCCCAAACCAACAGACATTCAGGGAGTGCAACGATTCCTGGGTATGGTGAACTACCTGTCAGAGATGTGTGAACCTCTGAGACAACTGGCACACAAAGACGTGTTGTGGGAGTGGACTGATTGGCATGAAGAGGCCTTTGAGAAAATAAAAGACACAATTGCAAAAACTCCAGTACTAAAATACTACAACCCAGAAGAACAGCTTGTTTTGCAATGTGATGCATCAGAAACTGGATTGGGGGCAGCACTCATGCAGTCGGGACAGCCAATTGCATATGCAAGCAGAGCCCTGACAGATACAGAACAAGGCTAAACTCAGATAGAAAAAGAGCTGTTGGCAGTACTGTTTGGAATAGAGAGATTTCATCAGTTCACATATGGACGCACGGTAAAAGTACAGTCTGATCACAAACCACTAGAGAGTATAATAAGGAAACCCCTCCTTTGTACACCCAAACAACTACAGCGGATGCTACTGAGGCTGCAGAGATATGATGTTGTACTGAGATACTACCCAGGAAGACATTTACTACTGACAGACACGCTAAGCAAGGCATGCCTCCCAGACTCCAGCTCAAAACATCCAGTAGAAACTGAAATTGAATCCATTAACATGGTGCGCTACTTGCCCATCTCCGACGAGAGGCTAAAGGCCATACAAAAAGCAACAGAGCAGGACAAGGATCTTCAGGTGTTAAAGAAAGTGATCCTATAAGGTTGGTTGGACACCAAGGAACACATACCTCGGGAAGGAACAGTGTTTTTCCATAGCAGAGATGAGCTCAGCGTACAAAATGGAATTGTCTTCAGGGGTGAGTGTGTAGTTATACCTGCTTCTCTCAGAGCAGATATTCTGCAAAGAGTCCACTCCTCACACATTGGAATAGAAGGATACCTAAGAAGAGCACGCAAGTGTATCTATTGGCCAGGGATGAATGCACAGCTGAAAACATACATGGAGCAATGCAGTGTGTGCAGTGCACAGGGAATCAAGCAGCAAAAGGAAACTTTAAAATCACATGAAGCACCAATTAGACCCCCGGAAACAGTGGGAACAGATCTTTTTACAGTCAACGAGAAGGACTATATGATTACCGTTGATTACTACTCCAACTTTTGGGAAGTGGACTTCCTGGAGAACATGAAATCCAGGACAATCGTACGGAAGCTAAAAGCACACTTTGCGAGCTATGGGATTCCAGACACACTGTACTCTGTTCAGTCTTGAACAAAGAAGACTACGTGGCGACCTAATTCAAGCATTCAAAATTCTAAAAGGTATTGACAAGTGTCGACCCAAGGGACTTTTTCAGTCTGAAAAAAGAAACAAGGACCAGAGGTCACAAATGGAGTTTAGACAAAGGGGCATTCAGAACAGAAAATAGGAGGCACTTTTTACACAGAGAATTGTGAGGGTCTGGAATCAACTCCCCAGTAATGTTGTTGAAGCTGGCACCTGGGATCCTTCAAGAAGCTGCTTGATGAGATTTTGGGATCAATAAGCTACTAACAACCAAACGAGCAAGATGGGCCGAATGGCCTCCTCTCGTTTGTAAACTTTCTTATGTTCTTATGTTCTTATGACAATGGACCACAATACACAGCAGAAGAGTTCAAAGAGTTCAGCAAAAAATGGGACTTTAAACACAAAACATCATCCCCCAGCTACCTGCAGAGCGACGGAAAAGCAGAATCAGCAGTGAAAACAGCCAAAAGGCTAATGGCTAAAGCAAAAAGAGCAGGATTTGATCCATATCTGGCCATGTTGGACCACAGAAACACCCCCTCTCAGGGTGTAGACAGCAGTCCAGTACAAAGCCTGATGGGCAGGAGAACTAAAACCGTGTTGCTGATGAGTGAAAATCTACTAAGGTCTGGAATGACCAGCAACAAGCAGAAGATCATGGAGAGCCAACACAGGCAAGCACAGTACTACAACACTTCAGCAAAGGATCTACCTCCACTACAAAGAAATGACAAGGTGAGAGTACAGCCATGGGGTGGACAGAGAAAATGGTGGCAGAAAGCCACAGTGATTAAGCCAGTAAACATGAGGTCTTATCAGATACTAACAGAACAAGGGCAGACCTTCAGAAGAAACTGAAGACACCTTAGGAGGTCTAAAGAACAGGAAAACCACTTTCCAACTCTAGATAAGCCCCAAGAACTGCAGGAGACAAACACTGAGGATGAAGAGCACAAAGAACTACAGACAAGTACACAGGGTACAGAGGGCCTCGCGGATGACATCAGGGGTCCTGGGAGTTCCGAGGACCAGGGGCAGCCAGCCTAATATGAGTCTTCAGGGGTTGCACAGTCTGCCCACAGCAAATATGGAAGACCCCTTTGCATGCCCACACACCTAAAAGACTTTGTTTGAATCAATAGAAATATTCATCATTATTTGCTTTGTTTACAAATGCTAACAAAAGTTAGTTGATAATGTTTAGTAGTAAAAAAAAAAAAAAAAAAGAGAAAGGATGTAGCAATATGTGCGGAACCTATTGTGGTGTGTTACTGTTTTCCTGGGCGGGGAAAATAGGGGTTGCACAGGACTTGGCATGGTGTAAGACCAGAGTAGAAACGCAGCAAAGAGTTCTGTGTAATAAAATCTAAGTTGTTTTGTTTCCCACCTGGATTTGTGTCGACCTCTTATGCAGGGGAACACATCAAGCTTTAAACATGGTGCCAGCGGTATGCTTTGTCTTTGTGGTCGAGAGCAAGGGTTTGACAGATCTTGATAACTTTTTCTCCTGTGTTTTCTCCTTCAGCTTCAGACAGTCCATATAAACGCAAATCCCACTGCCTTTTGTATCTTTCCAGTTGAGAAAATGTATTAAACCGAAATCATCCAGTCTTTTCTGCGTATTATTTACACAAGCTTCTGTTTGATTTACCTTATTTTTCACATCTTTAATTTCACCGGACATGAAATCAACCGTTTTTTGAGCCCTTCGATCTTCATTGTTTCTCCATTAGTTTTTCCAGGCCAACAGCTCTTTCGTTGATTATGAGTTTGAGTGTTGAAATTATATTATGTTCCATGTCAAGGACTGTATCCTTTCGGTTTTCTAGTTTTCCCTTTTTTACTGCTGGGCTTTTTGATGGAGTTTCTGGAAGTTTAGTGAGCTCAAAGGCCCCCTCCACGATGTTGTTTGCAGAGTTTGCAGTGTATTCTGTCCAACGTTAGCACCTACACCTTAATCTCTGAAGCAGTACTCATTTTTGACTTGGTGTTGCTTTTTCTCTTTCAGCTGTTCCTGGCAGCTTGGTAGGTTTTATCATTTTCAAGTTATATATTATCTTTCTTCTTTATTGTTTTAGTTATCTGTTTAATATAGTATTATTCAGACATGTGCAGATCATATATCGACAGAGACTCCTCAGCCAATTTACCACAAACAGAAGTTCTCAATTATTAAGGACAAAAAATCTGCTTTTTTAATTTTTATAATTCGAAATTAGTATCGATGGATTTAAGTTATTTTTTGTGTTTTACATAAATTCCGATTTGCATGCAAGACAACTTGTTAGTAACTTTTTAGGTACGAACTCCGTTTAAACACTACACTTCCGTCGCCATCTTGGCCGAATTCCCCAAACCACTAGCAACATAAATTGTAGCAACGTGTTGCCAGTGACGTCACCGCGGGGATTTGACCTGTTACACGATACAAAGAACAGGCAAATCACATTCGATACAAATTGTCTTTAATCCAAGCAATATCCAATCATATTTAAGAACTACGTCACGTGGTTCTGGAATTAACAGCCATTCAGCCAAAAAAGGGCTTTAAGTAGGGCTAGGAGTTTGTCACGGAAAATTTGGACGTAAATCACAGAGCAGTCACGGTCAATGCGTTCAAAATCAGTGAGAAAATAACAGAGGGAGAATAAAGTCACGGGGATAAAAAAAATAAATAAATAACTGTCTTTAATAAAAGCATATTGCGGCGTTAGTGCGCACAGGTTCAGCAAAAAAGGACGAGACAAGCAGATGAAATTTCAATATGTTGATTTTTTATTTGCTCTGCAACGGTGACTACTTAACTAACAGCGGCATTTATAAGCGCTGAACTAAGCAGAGAACGAAGACGCACGCAAACGGGAAAGGGTAACAGACGGCAAGCATAACACACTGGGTGTGAAATACACACGAAGATCACACAAAGACGGTGTGGGACTGACAAGAGACATGACATTAAAAGTGCAACCGTACAACAATGAAACAAGTGGAACAATAATTTCAATTAAAAAGAGGAAACTGTTCAATGTATGTCCCGCAGCGAATGCTGGCAGTTAGGTATCGCGCGTGTGTGTGTACGTACGTGCGTGCGTATGTCTGTGTGACTTAAAACTTTATGAATTGTATTGAAAGTGCTTCATAAATTAGCTTCGCGAATCAAACTAAGAAACAAAAAGGTTTTTTTTCCTCTTCCCCCCCCCCCCGTGTGTCCTTCATGCCACAACGTCGATCAAGTTTTATAGCATTATCAAAATAATATTATTTTATTTTCGTAAAAAATTTTGCACTTGAAATTTAATGTTAAGGAGAAACACTTTCCAATAAAATCACATACAGATTGAACACAATTTACTGACATCTCCGCAAGTCACGCACATCAGCAAAATCGAGGACACTAGCAAAAGACACGGAATCCGTGACACCCACAACCACAGTGACTAAATCCCAGCCCGAGCTATAACTGCACTTCTATTAATGAATTTGTTAGTAAATGAAGAAAAAACACAAAAATCAGCGAAAGAGCATTTGGGTTAAGAACTGGCTCTTACAGCGACAAGAAAAGGCTGCTTTCACAGTTTACTGAATGACCTTCAAAGCGACGACACAACCAGTTACAGAGTTGAGAACAATATACAGTAATCCGTGGTTATATTATCACATTGCTGCGGAGTAACAGTTTAAAAAGGGAACAAAATAACAGAATATGGGCATCGGTTCAGCAGAGTTACAGCAGCTACATTTTCATTCCCCTAGTTAACGACAGTTGGACCAAAGGTTTTAAGAAGTTTAAAAAAAAAAAAAAAACCTTGTTAAAAGTAACTCTTCCAGCATTGACCAACCTTCATAAAACTCTATGAGAAGTATTTATTTGTCCTGTAGCAGGATTGTTGTCCCCTTAAGCAATCGCGTGGCCAAGCAGTTGCCAGAAGTTACCAAAACATTGTCAGGGCTGTTACACGGGGCAATCCCCACGGGATTTGGTCGTAGGCGATAAAAATTGCTCTAAATTGAGTCGTTTAACAAGGGTTTAATAAAGGGGCGCTCCCACCAGACGCGGCGTGCATGCCGCCTACTTGCGCGTCGCTCTGCAGTCGCTGCAGACCACTGTTCACACCGAACGCAGCAGGGGGAAAAGACCGTGGGCGGTCCATTACGTCACGGCTGCATTTACAAACAAACAAATAGTAAATGCCATCAGGAACGGAAAACTCTTTAAACAGAAGACAGAAAGCTTTGCAAAGAAAAAAACAATCAAGTAATGAGGCGCGAAACTTGTCTTGTTTTATAAAACCTAATTTTAACACCCTCCCTTCCTTCCACTCCACTCCACACACACACACACACACGCACGTACGCACGCACGCACGCTCGCTTTAACTCCGTTTTTACTTTTTTTTTTTTTTTTTTTTTTTTATTCCTCCTGAAGGAGTCTCCTACTTTTCTAATTGGCTTCTGATAGTTTGCGTCACGGCGCGGCGAAAGTTGAAAATATTTGATCTCCTGTGTACCGCTCTGTTTTGCCTCTTGAGTGCCGCTTCCCTCTGCTGTTTAAAGCGACCGCCTTCATTGAAACCAATTGCTTTTGCCGTACCACGTCCGGTGTGAACGCCCATTGAGAGCCTATATTTTATTATATTTCATATTCCAATAGGAGAATCATATGGAAGTCTTGCTCTTACTAATATATTATTTAGTGTGTCTCCCCTCACATAGGCAGTCCTAAATTCTCCACCTGGGATAACCAGGAATTTCTTAAAGTTTTTATATTTGTGGAGTAATCAATGAATCCATCCTTTTATATAAGGCAGAGAGAAGAATGTTGTTTGGGGGATTTGGTGGTAGTCTGTTACTTGCACCCTGTCTAACAGTTGTTAAGATTATCCCACACGACAATTTAACTTTAGCTTATGCGTGTAATCATATGTTCCTCACTGTAGGAATTTTGTAATAGTTTATATGTATTAGAACAATTATTTCTTTACAATGTTATTTTTCTACAACAGAATTAAGGAGCTGGGAGGGCTGCTTGAGCCCAGAATGCAAGAGGGGCCTCTTTATGAAGCAAAGGAATGTCTCTGCTGGTTCTGCTGTGTTGCCCATGCAGACTAGATAGTGGCACTTTTGCAGTATGATGGCACGACAGGGTATGGGTTGAAAGTGATACAACTGCATTGAATGTATTTCCAGGGACTCAGATTGATCTTGCTGCAGCCCAGATCACGCAGCTCTGTCCATTTTTTTTGAGCTATACAAATAAACATATATTTGACTTGAACAATATTGTTTATCAGTTTTATTTCCCTACAAGTCCCTCCACAAACTTTAAATTATCCAGTATTATTGTGTCAGCTCCCCTTGTCCCTTGTTCCATATAGCTAGGGATGCTCTGCTTAGCGATTTTCTTAGCTGGGGGTGCTGGGCCCCCGGCTCCCTCTCACTTTAACCACTCACCATAGGTATTTTTGTTATTCTATGTAATGTTTGTACAGATGTAACAGTAAAATCAATTTCAGTTTAACGTCATGCATATTTCTTTCTGTTTGTTTAACAGACAAAGAAAATAACTCATCAGACAAAGTTTAATGGCTTAAGAAACAGTTTCTATCCTTATCAGTGAAGGGTTTTTGACCACTGTCACAGCAGAAACAAATACACAATAAAACTTTTAACACCATGCCTGTCCAAAGGGGTTAACCCATATACACTTTTTTTACAAAATGTACATATACATTTACAGGTATCACATTTCTAGCTTATATAAAGTGCAGAGACTGAAAAGGAGCAAAAGAGGCTGAATGGGTTTGATAAAGATGTGTGCAAATTCACAAGCCTCTTCTGCCTTTCACCTCTGGGTTAAAATGAGGTTAGCGATCTCAACCTCGCCATAGAAACACCACACAATTCTGTACAGCTGGCAGTCTGCTTATGAGAGGCTCACGACTGAATGGGCAAGATTGAAATGTACTCGTCTGCTTGCAGAGGTGAGGCGACACTCTACACTGCCACACCTTTCAATAGCACAGAGTCAAAAATAAATACTCAGTGGACAGATACACACAAATATATAAAGGAAGGATTGGGTAGAAGTATCTGAACATGCTGTAATTCAGAAATGTGAAGACAAGAAAGGTTTAAGATCAGAGTACAAGAATGATGGTTGAAGGTTTTAATCACCGAGCATCACATCATACACTGCCCTCCAAGTACTGAGACTGAATAAACCATGCGTTTTGGTGTTTATTTTACCCCTATAATAGGTTTCTGCAAAGGTGACTATCCCAATGTGGTATTACAATGTACTGTATGATCATAGTTTTTTGATGAGCAAGCAAGTGAGGCAAAACAAGCAATACCCTATCCCGTCCCAGTACTTGTTACAGATATCGTCTGATATAACCCAGATATGAGCCTTAGTCATTTACAAATATTTCTATTAAAAGGGTATTCATTATGGTACATAATTAATTTGTTTAATTTCTACTTCAGAAGTGGTTGCTTAATAGAGGCAGTGACACGGATGACAACCAATAACTCACATGGGAAAAGAAAAACAACACGATACACAAGAATACAAAGTCATCAAATTCCACAATTTCCTGGATCTAAAGCCTAGGGACATATTCCCGCCAATCCAAATAAAGATGCTTAAATGTGTACAACCAAGGACTTCACGTTGTTCTTTGTCATTGGCATAGCGTGAGCAGAAGCCCATGTACAGGATCTCAACACTGCGTTCATGATAATGGGACCAGAGCAATACACCCACATAGGAGACTATGTGAGATCCTATACTGTAACACAAGAAGGGCATGGGAGAGGAATGCAGGTGGGCTTCACCAACATAATAATGAGAAAAACCATTAGGGATGATAGCTATGCTATGGTTGTAAGAATTCTGATTTCAACTGAGGGAAGGGAAAAAACACATTTACCAGAAGCAGGTTTTGTTTGAAGACACAAAAAAGTTTTCTTATTTTTCCAAAAACGAGTCATGAATTGTTTTGAACTAGGCCACATTCCTGAGACAAAAATAAGAATCATAACAAACATGTCTTTTGTGAAATTGTCCTCATGCGTAACATCAAGTTATTTTAGCAGGGTGTGTGTGTAAATAATAGTTACAAGAAAAGCAATGGACTCTAACAGTAATGCTATTCCTTAATATAAGGAAAATAAAAGGGATTTCCTTTTCAAACAGGTGCAAACCACAGAGAGCTGGAGCTCTCTCTGTCAAACCACATCCACCATCTATTCACCTTGAAATATGTTCACCAGCCATTCAATCTAAGCTGTAGCTAACTGTGTGTGCAATCCAACATATTTACAAACTTTAAATCATTTGAATTTATATCCAACTGCACTGACAAGAGGAGGATTCAAGAGGACAAGAGGACAGGGACGGCTGTTTCATTCCCCCTTTGGCCTCCCAATCAGTCTGTTCAGTTTATCACAGTTTTCAAGCTTCATCGAATCTGCTTTCTGCTTCAGTCGCTCATCCCTGTATAATCTGCCTAAATTGGCCAAATCAGTTTCTGAAAGAGAAAAAGTTCACACATATGAAATATAGTCAGCCCAAGTAAAAAGGCAAATTCTTATCTCTATGTACATTACAAAATGTATACAAATAGACTTTGATTAGCTTCAGCAAGTATTTGTTTCTTGTCATGCAATTTCTTGTGATGTAGTTCAGTCACAAGTTTACAAATAGCAGTACTAAAAACAAATGCTGTCAATGTCAGTTATGTTATACATGCGTGAGGCACTATATCACAATGATGGGGCTAGTGTATCCCATTACAACATCCATTAATCACATACTACTTGTATAATTAAGCTTTACAGATAATATAAATTCTGTAACTATCCATTGTTAAATTCTAATTGAACATAATCTGTTTACTTTTGAACACACTTACTTTGCTGCTTATCCTTCCAGCAGCTGGTTTGAAGATAATCAATGTAATCAGTCTCAATAGTGCTTTCTAGCTCTCTTAGTGAGGCTCCTTGGTATTCTTTTTCAAATCCTTTGTCCACATAATATGGCACTCCCATGTTTTGTGTTTCTCTTGACACAACCAGACCTAAAGTGCTGCGGATGGCGTATAAAACAAGTATGTCAGTAACATACATACGTATAGAATAAAAATGACTACATCTGACATTATAAATAAGTTATGCTAAATAATGTTAATACCAATTTTCATGACAACTCGATAAGCAGTTTTCCAGATATGGTGAAATCCTATGTTTGTCTCCAATATAACAACCCCTTTGAAATCCTATGCACACCTCCACTATAACAACCCCTTTGAAATCCTATGCACACCTCCACTATAACAACCCCTTTGAAATCCTATGCACACCTCCACTATAACAACCCCTTTGAAATCCTATGTACACCTCCACTATAACAACCCCTTTGAAATCCTATGCACACCTCCACTATAACAACCCCTTTGAAATCCTATGTACACCTCCACTATAACAACCCCTTTGAAATCCTATGTACACCTCCACTATAACCCCTTTGAGAGGTAATAAATAGAAAATGAAGTGCAGGCCGTTTCAAGTCAATGGAAATTGAAACTTGCAGGCGGAAATGCGTAACTGTTACAAAATAGGGTAAATACAGTAAGCTATGTCAGATTGGCACATTAAGTACCGTGAAAAAGTATTTGCCCCCTGTCTGATTTTCTGCATTTTTGTATATTTTTGATACTGAATGTTATCAGTCTTCAACCAAAATCTAATATTAGATAAAAGGGACCCTGAGTGAACAAATAACACAAATTTTTGATACTTATTTAATTGATTTATTTATTAAAGAAAGTTATGCAACACCCAATGCCCCCGTGTGAAAAAGTAATCGCCCCCTTAGAGTCAATAACTGGTTATGCCACCTTTAGTAGCAATAACTAAAACCCAACGCTTCCTGAAGTTATTGATCAGCCCCTCACAGAGCTGTGGAGGAATTTTGGCCCACTCATTCATGCAGAACTGCTTCAATTTGTGGGTTTTCGAGCATAAACTGCTCATTTCAGGTCCTGCCACAACATCTCAATGGGGTTTAGGTCTGGACTTTAACTAGGCCATTCCAAAACGTAAAATTTCTTGTTCTTCAACCATTCTGACGTAGACTTGCTTGTTTGTTTCGGATCATTGTCTTGCTGCATGACCCAGCTGCGCTTCAGTTTCAGCTCACATACGGATGGCCTGACATTCTCCTGTAGAATTCTCTGATACAAAGTAGAATTCATGGGTCTTTCAATGATGGCAAGTCATTCAGATTCTGATGCAGCAAAGGATCCCCAAATCATGACACTATCACCACCATGCCTGACCGTTGGTATGAGGTTCTTACTGTGGAATGCAGTGTTTGATTTTCGCCAGACATAACAGGGCCCATGTTGGCCAAAAAGTTCCACTTTTGACTCATCTGTCCATAGAACATTGTTCCAGAACTCTTGAGGATCATCCAGGTGCTTTTTGGCAAACTTGAGACGAGCATTCATGTTCTTCTTAGTGAATCCCATTTCTGCCCAGTGTCTTTCTGATGGTGGAGTCATGAACACGGACCTTGGCCAAGGCAAGAGAGGCCTGCAGATCCCTGGATGCCTTTCTAGGGTTCTTTGTGACTTCCTGGACGATTTAACACCTTGCTCATGGAGAGATTTTGGCAGGACGGCCACTCCTGGGAAGATTCGCTACTGTCCCAAACTTCCTCCATTTGGACAATATGGCTCTGACTGTGGTATCAAAAACAATTTTTCCGGTGGTCTTCAGGAATTTCTTTTGATCGTGGCATGATGTGCCTCTAGAACCTGTGTGCTGACAACTTCACTGATGGTAAGGGCCAAAGTTAGTCAGATTTACAGTATATTGGGTTGAGTGAACTAGGGGGGCAATAACTTTTTCACACTTGAAGATTGCATGTTTGATTACCTTGTACACCAAACAAATGAAAGAAACACCAAACTTTGGTGTCATTTTTTCTCTCAGACTCCCTCTATATACTACTACAACCCACAAAAAGATTGGACCAAATTCAATGTGAAAAATGTGCAAAAATGCAGAAAATCAGACAGGGGCCAAGTACTTTCATGGTACTGAGCTTTACAGGTGTCAGCACAAGGAAAATATTGGCAACCATGAACTACAGTGACTCAAAAGGGTATTCAACAAGCAGTCTAGTTTATAACTTTTTTTTGTATTTCAGTTCAATACAAATAGTGTTACGTATTTTCATTAAAAGGATATCTATAGAGCCCTTTTGAAGTACGTTTAAGGCCAAAGTGCTTCACAGAGGAAGACCATTATTTTAATTGTATAAAAAATCTTTCTAAATTTTCAACAAGAATTACAACAATTGGTCGAGCAGTTCTGACACTATAGGTAAACATGTAAGGGTCCAATTGTTACTGTAAGCAAGACCAGAACAGCTTGTTAATGGATGAAATGAATTGTGCTTTGGGATCATTCAAGATGAAAGGCACTATGGAAGATTTTAGTAGTGGGGGAGAGCACTTGCCTCCAACAAGGTTTGGAACAGATGACCAAATGCACAATGGGTGGGACATGTATTGTTCATTTAACCACAGCCAAAGCTTACAGTAATCATTCACTCTTTAATTAAATGCAAGTGTTATACACAAGATATTTCACAAAGTCCATATCTTTGCAACTCACAGCAATAGATTTTTTTGCAAAAACTGACACTACATGTAGCATCTATGCCAATACTTTAGTGGGACCTAAACCAGTCTGCTTGATTTTAAATGTCACAGCATGTACAGCAGGTTAAACACGCAAAGCAATGAATAACTTTTACAAAACATAAATAGAACTGAATAAACTGTAGACTGGAACTAGCAAGCATAGCATACTAAAATATACACATTTGAAATCAGCTTACGGTTTATAGAATAAACTGTAGGGAGGAGTGGACGCCATCAGCTGGGTTATGACAGAGATGAATATGAGCACTAGCACTGGTAACAGCTGCAGGAATGCTGTGAAAGTGCTCTTTGAAAAGAAGAAAGGAGTAAAAGAAACTGTTAGTAAAGGTTTTTAGTAGTAGGGAACTATTTAAAGGTAGAATAAACAGGAGTGCACAAAATGAAACCATTTTCTTCCCCACGTATCAATGATAGTACTTGGTTTACAGTTCTCTTTTTTTGTTTCCTTTCCTAAGTCTCACACTGAAAGTACCTAGAAAGTACCCAGAAGAACTTTCTAATGGCCTTCAATAGAAAAACTACTGTTATGAACCACGCTGAGCTCAGCCTTTTTAAAAACAAGTTTCAATGAAAATGGAAAACAATAATTGATAACAAAATAACATGAATGATACATAAGGGAAAGAATGATTTAATGTTGTACACCCTTTGTGTTCTACCTTTAAAACGAGTGATAACCAAGATCCAGTTACTCTGTACATTGCTTTCTAGCCCTGTCTAGTCACTGCTTTTCTGAAATTGCTATCTGGGAATAAAGTTTTTCTCTTTTTTCAAAGCATTGCTTTAATGTTACACAGCTAACAAAATAAATCCATCCATTCAAGTCTCAAATATCCAGTTTTGAAAAAATGAACACGTTATAGTAAACATGTATTTTAATATCTGGTCCTATTGTTTGCAAGCCTTGCTTTGTTGCGCTTGCTTGGTCATTTCACTAGGAGGGTGGAATTGTCCTTAGACAATTGACTGAAAAGCTTTCAGCCAGAAACATGCTTAGCCCAAAAGACAGTGCTGAGGTGAAATGACCCAGGAAGTGCAAGTGTAACAGATATTCAGAGAATATGGAAATTCTCACTGTGTCCTTTTGTGACTATAGACCAAAGTTTCATTGAAATACCTGACTTCCATTTTCTTCTGCTTCCTCCTCCCTCCTCTCATTCATTCGACGACGACGGGGTTGGTAATAATGACTGTACGTTGCTCCTCTGTTTGTATACACATGGACATTTCCTACAAAATATACATGGGCAATTCCAGCATTATGGATGTGACATTTGCACACAAAATGTAACTTTGTTACCATACACCAGGACTCCTGTAATGAATTAAAGAAACATACACTATTTAGATTGTGTTTTTAAACTGTGTCCTGTTAAAATTCCATGGTTCAAAGTCTCACAAAAATGTTGACCAAAGAAACTTTCAGCTGAAGGAAATGGACAAGCACTGCAGGGTCACTTCACATGATCTCAAAAGTCTGTTATTTGTACGACCTGCATCCAATGTACTTTTATGAGAAAGGCTTGGCTGATCCCAAAATCATATTAATGTTATATCAGGTTTTAATAGTACAACCCCGAAGTCCAGCATTCTGGATGTGACAGTGTCGGAACTGTAATCAAGAGCTTAATTACAATCGTTTAAAAATAAAACTTTGAATGGACATGTGTCTGTCTGTCTATCTATCAATCAAATTATGATTACTTTTATTTAATTTCTATTATGTACACACTACATTTTGCATATGGGACACAGATACAAGATGTTAAAGTGAAAAAACAGCTTTTTCAGTCAGCAGGTCCCTCAGGATTAATAACACTGTATTATATAAAATGTTTTAATCATCATAATAGTAATAATAATAATAATTTTAATTTAGAGCCTTTCACAGTGGACCACCATCACAGTGCTTTTCAAGATATGAGACTAGGATGTGTGAACTATGCATCAGCAGCAGAGACGGAAAGACGGAGCACAAGGAGGTTAAGTGACTTGCTCAGGGTCACACAGTGAGTCAGCTGTTAAGCTGGGATTTGAACCAGGGACCTCCTGTTTACAAGCCTGTTTCTTTAACCACTGGACCGCACAGCCTCCTTAATATAATTAAAATATACCTAATGAGGTTTTCTTAACAATGTTGAATCTAGAAGGATCTTGTATAAGAATGCAGTATTGTCTGCAAGCTTTCTTTACTGCTAATGAATTAACACATGAGCTATCAGCAGTGACAGAGTGAGGGACAGAGAAACTGGAACGGAAGGTTACACTGCGGTCAGTCAGATTACAAACACGTCCCTTTCTCCTTGACTGGCTGTGAACATACAGACAGACAGTATGAAGTACACAGACATTATGAAAGCTATGGGGTTTTACTGATCAACTCTTCAGCGCCATTTATTGCAAACAAACTAGCCATCACAATTCTTTTTTTCTGGGACTTGCCATTCATACAGTCTAAATTAATTCAACTATCTTTAACAACCCTGGTTTGGTTACATTTGTTTTGCAATTGTTTCCTCCAGGGTTCTGCCTGGACTCCAAAAAAAACAGAACCAGAACAGAAGAGTATTTACATGTCAGAAATACAACAAAAAGTCACTGCTGACCGTGACCGGGGATTCCTAGAGAACGGCGCACAATTAGTCAAGCGCCACCCTGGTAGGGAGGTCTTAGGTCAGCAGGGGAATCCACGGTTCACCGGGCACCAGCAACCCCTGTGGTCAATAGGGTGCCTGCAGTTCATCAGGGGAGCCATCAGATCTGTGTTGTCCTCTGGCACTATAGGTCTGGTGGCTTCGCTGTGGATCCGCAGTGCGAAAAATGATGGATCGGCAGGAGCGAGTTTCAGAGAATGAGTGTTCCAGCCTCCATTTCCCCAAGTCGCCAGGGGGTTGCAGCCGTGAACCGGGATACAAATAATAATTGGGGGCATTCTTAATTGGGGAGAAATCCGGGGTAAAAACCATTGGTGACAACTAAACTAAAAAATAAAATAAAATAAAAATGAAATGTAGTATTTATGGTGGAATGGCCCATGTCACTGGACTGCCAAAAAGAGTTATTGATATCCAGTACTGCCATAAATGAGGGAACCCCTTGTACAGATGCCTCATGACTCACTAAGTTTAATTCTGCTGATAAGTCAATGTAACGTTCCTTTATGCCCCATGATTGTACAGTTAAAAGCTAGTTTCCACTCAAGGTCAAGCAGCCTGAAAGCTCACTAGTTACAGTTGAAATAGTGGCTTGTATCGTACAGTACCTTAAACATTATTTAATATACAGTTAAAGAAGAATAAACAGCCTTTTCCATCAGATACAAACTTACTTTCTGAACTTCAGCATTTAGATTTGTGGTAATGTGTTGTAGGGCCCACTTCATCAAGCAGTATTGTTATTCAGCATCAGTGTCTGTATTTCTAAAACAGTTCCAGAGCTTCTGAAGTTGTGCAACACAAGCACACTGGATACAGAATTACCCCTGCAGCCTTGCTTACACCTTTAAGGTATGTGTTTCAGTGTTACCATCATTTCCAACAGTACCTATACATTATTCTTATTTATTTCTACATTGGTGGTATTTATTACAGAAAGTATATGAACAGACAACCAACCTGTAGGAAACCTTCCTCCAAAGAATATATTAAACAAGTCCTCTGGTGTGACGTCTGCTTCAAACTCCCTGTAGAAGTTGTGGTGGTGTGCTGTGTGCGCTGTGCCCTCCATTTGCTGCTCATCCCCAAACTGATCATATCTCCTTCGCTTTTCTGGATTGTTGAGGACTGCATACGAATTGCCTATTGCTGATATAACAAAATACAACAACACAGCACAGTTCAGTTTCCACCTGTAGAACCTTATTGAGAGAATCACAGAATACAGCTGTGTACCAACTACAAAGACACTATGTGCCCGGTTTATTTGAAACACTGACACATCCGATTCCATTACAAAAAGGGAACAGCAAGTAGTGAAACAGAAGTGGAGAGACAGACAAACAACGATAAACATATATAATACAGCTGTGGAACATGCCTTTGTTAACTTTAGCGTTGCTCTGAAAGATAAAGATTTATCCTCATCTCACAATATATATCATACCTAACAAATTACTGGATGTGATTTATTTAAGTGTTAAAATTTCAATTTGCACTTAAGCATTTACTGTGTGGGGTCTTTTGGAATTTGCCTATGTTTCAAACCCCACACATTGTTTATTTCACGTAACTATTATATTTCCCCCATCTTTGCATTGGATCAAGTATTGTATGGCCTAACTTGCATTCCAGCATGCTACTCCTGACCAATGTTAGAGAGACCTCATAATGGGTGGAATGGCTGATTGGACTCACTCTGTACAGGGCACACAATAGACAGGGCTCTGCTGTATGACTCAGGATGCCAGGGGTGTAGTGGAGCCGTACCGGAACACTGCCACTTTGTTATGAATTCAGACACTTTTCATGGATCCTGGTTGTAACTCACATTCCTATTAACTGCTGTCACTCACTATCACACAGCTCAGTGTGGACGTCTCAGAGCGGGTGGGGCTTTTTATTTATTTACTTACAGTACATAATAATAACAATAATAATAATAATAATAATAATAAAAATAATAATAATAATAAAAAATAATAATAATAATAATAATAATAATAATAATAATAATAATACACCTCCTTTTACAATGACTGGTTAGAAGTCTTAAATATTATACTACAAGTAACTCATTTAACTGTGCCACCTGTTGGTAAATGTTAGTCAGTATGTGTAATGGTTGACTCAGAGAGAAAGCCTGCGTGCACAATACTAAGCATTATTGTGAGTTGTAAAGAGGATATCAGCACTGTTTAAAAACCGGTGTATATCTTTACTGGAAACATTTTAAATATTCCTCTCATTTTGAGTGATGCTTTTTTAAAATTAAATACAAATTTATGGATAGTGCATATTTTATTTTATTTAAGTATTTATTTATTTGAAATCTTAGTTAGCATTATTAATGCAATTTACCAAAAAAAGTAAGTGTAGAATACACACATGCACGCACGTACACACGGTCGAATTGTCTACTGTAGCACACGTGAGTGTGTGCTGGGAGTGAGTTAGCTTAACCTTTTAAGTAACACGATTATACTGAAGTGTTTTATCCTGGCCCGTGATTGGGAAAACATGATAAAAACATACTTCATTTCTTTCACTTACTAGGCCACAATACTTTGTATATCATTGAATAGGGGAGGACGGGGAAGGGGGACGGGGGTTTAATACTACTGTAACAGCGGTGTTTCACTCCTATGCAGATGACACCCAGCTCTACCTAAAACTCGACCCTGGATGTCCCTCTGCCATGGTCCGGCTCTCAGCTTGCATCCAAGACATCTAGGCCTGGATGTCTGCCAATTTTCTTCAGCTCAACAATACCAAATCTGAACAGCTTCTAGTAGGATCGAAAACTCAACTCAAGATTCTCAATATTGCAACAAAGAACCTCAGAAACTATCTGCTGCTTCCTTCCCCCACTGTATGAAGCCTTGGTGTACTTCTGGATAGTAACCTCTCCTTTGATGCTCAAATCTCCTCTGTAGTCAAATTCTACCACCCCCAAACCTCTCAAAGGTCCATCCCTACCTTTCCATCCCGGATGCAGAGATACTCTGTCATGCATTCATCTCCTCTTGACTACTGCAACTCTCTCTATGGTGGTCTTCTGTCACGCACCACAAACTGATTGCAGTTGGTTCAAAACGCTGCTGCTAGGATCCTTACCAGATGTAAAAAACATGATCACATTACCCCGTCTCGCCCGGCTGCACTGGCTACCTGTAAAGTTCAGGATTACTTTCAAAATGATCCTGCTTGCTTACAAGGCCCTTCATCACGCAGGTCCAGAGTATCTCTCCAACCTGCTGACCCGCTATTACCCTAGAAGCAAGCTGAGATCCTCTGACTCTGGCTTGCTTGTTATACCCAAGCAAAAGTGCACCACACTCTGAGAGCGCTCTTTTAGTTTCATGGACCTGACTCTCTGGAGCTCTCTCCCAGCTTTAGTGCGTGTAGCTCCCACAGTCACTCTCTTCAAATCAACTCTCAAGACCCACTTGTTCTCGCTTGCTTTCAATGCTCTTCAAGTCTGATATATGTTATTAGCTGTTGTCTAAATTGCTACTTCAAGTTTTTCATTCAATCTTATTCATATGATTCTGCATGACACATGCATCCATGTTTAGAATTCACATCCTAGCCTGGTAGTTAATGTATTTGCATTGTTTTTTACTGTTTGTATTTAAAGGTACTATTAACTTTATTTCACTGTATTTAATGTATTATGCATTATTCCTCACCATCTTGTAAAGCACTTTGTGATGGTGGTCCACTATGAAAGGCACATTATAAAATAAATACTGATTTTCTGATTGAAGGAATATCTTTAGCTCACAACCAAACCCCTTCGGCGTGCATCTACATCCCTGGTCAGTGCTAGTGAAATACACCAGTGCCCAGCTCAAACTCCCTTCAAAATCACAGCATGAAGAGGATGGTGCAATCCAGCGAAAACGAAAAATACTTTGCCCTTACACTTGCATTTTACAGCGTTCACTCAAAATCTGACCCAAAGTGTCAAAGTGCATGGTAATTTGTCCAGAGGTTATGTTGGTAATGTAACTAAGAAAATAACACAGCTGTGTACTAAACATAAAGACAATAACTCAACATGTACTGCCTCTATTCAGAAGAAACTTAGTCACATGACCTTAATATGGCAGACATTTATTTAAAATTGGATTCACCAGAAACACAACATGAGCTGCAAACAGCTGGTTTACTTGGTTTCTTATTCAACCATTTTGCTCAATATCCCCACAGTGTATTAATACATTTATGCCAATGAGCTTTAACAAGAGAAACTATTAGAAGTGTCTCCTGATTCTAATTTTTTGGTACATGATTTGACATCCTGACATCTTTAAGAATTAGCAGAGATGGTTACATGTAATTTCCACAAACTTTCATATCCTAACAGCAAAGACGTCTCGAAACTGCAAGAGTTCACTGTAATGAGTGCTTAAAAAGTTTAAGAAGGAAAGGGAATGTGAAGTGGACTTAGTCCTTTGAGATAGGTTGTATACCAGTGAAAGAATCATCAGTTGTACCTTTACAAATTACAGAATAGCTGAACACCAGTAGACGAGTGATAAAAGCCATGCAGGTTTATCTAATGCATTTAGTCACAAAACAAAGTTCTACTAAAAAAAGTGTAACCTTGTGAAGTAAATCTGTACTTAATGTTCTATATCACGATTCAAGGGCAAACACCTGTCCTAAAATGAAATATCGGTATCCATTACATATATTGTACTTAACAACACTAATATAATTAGTGTGCCTACTTGTGGAAAGAATATGTATTAATAAACTATATTACTTTTGTATTAAGATAATAAAAGTACTATAGTTCAAATAAGATGCATTAGTGTATACTTAATAATGAATTAAAATTACGAATACAGCACGAAACTCACTGGTTCACATTTAAAGAATTGCCAGTCTCTGCTTCTCACCAGCAGCAGCCTGCAACTATCCACCTCAGCTTACATCAGCTGTGTTCCATACAGCTTGAAAAGCCTTGGTTTCTTCAATGCCTACATTTCAAATTTGTAAAGAAGATATTCACCAGTGAGAAAAATGGCACACTAAAAGCAACTAAGCTTGAGCTGGAGAGATATTTGGAGGAAACGTATACAGATTAAAAAAGGCAGGAGCCTATGTCAATTGCTTCAGACATCCCACCTATCAATCCACCGGAATACCAAATGGAAGACGGTGTACCTAAGTGGAAAGAAGTAGAGCAAGCTGTGAAAAAAGCAACGGCGTTATCATCTCCAACGCCTAATGGAGTTCCGTACAGAGTATACAAAAGTGCTTCTGGAGTTCTATGAATCCTGTGGAAATTGATGAAAGTGGCATGGGAATAAAAGGTTGTACCAAGAGCATGGTACCGTGGCAGGTGGAGTCTTTATATCAAAAGAGATTCTACAAGCATCAGTCAGTTTCACCCTATTTCCCAATTAAACATAGAAGGTAAGATTTTCTTCAGCATTATTGCTCAGAGATTGTCAACCTACCTATTAAAGAACTGCTTCATTAACATTTCAGTATAAAAAGCAGGCATTCCAGGTTTCCCAGAAGGCTTACAACACATCAGCGTAATCTACCAACAAATTAAATTGGCTAAAAAGGAAAGAAAGGAGCTCCATGTGATATTCCTGGATTTCGCGAATGCATATGGTTCGGTGCCACATGAACTTCTTTGGGCAACATTTGATTTTTTCAGTGTACCGATGACAATAACAAATTTAGTGAAAGCCTACTTGGGAGATTTGAAATTTAGTTTTTCAATATCAGAATTCAGCACTACATGGCAATGCCTAGAAGTTGGAATAATGGCAGGATGTACCATTTCTTCACTGGCTTTTACCACGGCAATGGAAGTAATTATTAGGGCATCAAAATGGATAGTGGGAGGAGAGCGCTTGGCTTATGGAATGCGACTAACACCAATTCGAGCATACACTGATGACATGACAACCATGACTACAACAGCAGCCTGAACTAATCGGTTATTGGGTAAATTAACCAATAACATTGAATAGACACGAATGCAATTCAAGCCCACTAAATCAAGGAGCATCTCTATATTTAAGCAAAATAAGTAATTTAGGTAAATTAGTAGATAAAAGGTTCTACATTAATGGTGAGGCAATACCAGCAGAGTCCGTGAAGCCAGTGAAAAGTCTTGGGAGATGGTATGATGGGGATCTAAAGGACAACGTTTGTGTGGGAGAAGTTAGACAACAAGCAGTGGAAGGGTAAAAGAGCATAGACAGCAGTGCTTTACCAGGCAAACAGAAACTCTGTTGCTTTCAGTTTGGTCTACTGCCAAGATTGCTGTGGCCACTGACTGTGTATGATGTTTCCCTGACAACAGTTGAGAAGCTTGAAGCTTTAATCAGTTCACATGTCAGGAAATGATTGGGCGTTCCACACTGCTTCAGAGGTGTGGAACTTTATGGTAAAGGAATACCGCAGCTACCAGTCTCTGCTCTAACAAATGAGTTTAAGTGCGCCAAGGTCTGGAAATGACATTAGTAGATTCACGTGACAAATATGTAAGGCAGGCAGCACCTGTGTTAAAAACTGGAAGAAAGTGGGCGGCAAAGAAAGCTGTGGAAGATGTTAAGGCTGAGGTGATATTATAGGGTAAGTTCAGCATGAAAGAGGAGGTCTTGGTCTCAGTTCTGTTCCTCCTACATGGCACAAGGCAACCCCAACTCAATGGAGGAAGCTGGTAGTCAACGAGTTGCAAAAGCAGGAGGAGACGATCAGGGGTGTAAAGGCCGTTTCCCAGGCCAAGCAGGGAGAATGGGTGAGATGGGAGAGTGTGGAACAACGCAAGATCGGCTGGCAAGACCTATGGACAATGGAACACAGCAGGACCAGTTTCCTCATCAGATCAACATATGATGTTCTTCCATTACCACAGAACCTAAGCCTCTGGGTGGGTGAGGATCCCTCATGTCCTTTGTGTTCATCACCTGCAACATTAAGGCATATTTTGACAGGATGTAAAGTGGGTCTTAGCTAAGGACGGTTTACTTGGTGCCATGACCAGGTGCTGCGATGTTTGGCCTCAGTATTGGTACACAAGCGTAACCTGACCAATAAGTTGCTCCCAGTTCCATCAAAGCATTACACACAAAATACAATATTCTTCCATCCAGGAGAGCAACCAACAAGGTGTTAAAATCAAGCCTTGCCCAGAACAACTGGAAGCTGCTAGAGACTAGAAAATGCTGGCAGATGTTGGTTAACGGCTTATTTTTCCACCTGAGATTGCCACCACTAACTTTCGACCAGACATTGTCTTGTGGTCTGGATCAGCACTCCTTGTTCATCTGGTAGAGTTACCAGTGCCATGGGAGGATGCTGTGGATGAGGCATATGAGAGGAAGAAACTTCGCTATGCTCAACTAGCTGCTAAAGTGGAACAGCAAGGATGGAGAGTCCGGGTTTACCCAGTGGAGGTGGGTCGTCGAGGATTTGTGGCACACTCTACGACCCGTTTTCTTAGAGATAAGTCGGTTCAGTGGCCAAGAGTTGCGTCACACAGTGAAGAACTTATCTGAAGCAGCAGAAAGGAGCAGCAACTGACTGTGGTTGAGAAGGAAAGATTCTGGATGGGGATCTCAAACACAACAGAAAGAAAGCAACGCTGATGTACGGGTAAGTAAGCTGGGCAGAGTTGAGTGGGGGACGGAGGGGGTGGTGCTGATGCGACAGAATCACTGTCGAGCCCTCTTGAGGTGTCGTGGATGGAAGGAGCCCACTTGAGGGCCCCAGTCTAAGTCTACCCTACTTAGCTCAATCCAGACGGTTGTCATGCTGATGTGCTGGGGAGACTGCACCGTGGTTGATCCCTGGAGCCAACATCGCAGCCGTTGTGTTTGCTGATGTGCTAGGGAGGCAAAATAAGCTGATCCCTGGAGCCAACATTACACTTTAGCCATCAATACTGGGCAGAAGGATATCTACATCATCAGATAGAAAGAAACGCAAATGGATGGAGATGAATGAATGGACATTAGTTTACTGTAAAGCTACATCTTACTTGGTGCTTATCTTGGCGAGAGCAGAGTTCAAATCAGCATGAAGTTTTAACATCTACTCTCATGTAATGGAAATCACGTGTATTGATTTGGTTATTATCTAACAAACAAAAAAAGCCTTGCATGTTTTTTGCCACTCCCCAAGTGTAAAACAAAAAAATCTCAGTAAACATACAAAATCCACGTTTTTCCGTGTTATTATAGAAAATCCACGTTTTTCCGTGTTATTCTGCAGCAAATGGATTCCTAGGATCCCTGCTTATCATGTAGGATGTTTATTGTAATTAGTTATATTGCATATGACAATAGCTTCACTTGTAAAAAACGTAACCTGAACCAAATTCCTACAGAGAAAACATGTTCACTGGAAGAACACATTTCATCCTATTGAGATATCAATAAGTCTGAGAAATGGATTGATAGGTTTCATTTTTAAAATACTGCATACATATGCCCCATTAATCCCTCTGGTGATGGTATAGAAGGGATCTCAGTTACAGCAGATACTCTGAACTCGTGGGCTCCCTCCTTGACACCAGCCAACTCCCCTGCACCCACGGCACGACGTGAACAAGCTCTTTCGTTATTCCTGCCGGTGAATAGAGATCGCTCGGTAGGCCGTTGGAGGGGGTTCAAAACACCAGGGTTTCTGCACCTGTATCATGTAATATTGAGACTAGAAATAGATTTAACCCTTTTGTTTACCATGAGAGACATGAAACTACTTTTAGCAAGGTGCTCCTGGTGGATGACTATTGTTACAGATGTCAGCCCAGTACTTGCAAATACATAAAAGGAATCTGTGAATGCTGTCTAGGCGCTAGAGTCAGTTGTTGTTGCTGAAATATTGGAAAACCTGGTTGAAAAGCATGGTCAAGTGTCTGGGTTGATTGTCCATGTAGGCACCAATGATGTTTGACTTAGAAAATCTGAGAATCTCAAGGAACATTTTTAAATCACTCTGTCTAAAAGCAAAACAATTATGTTACAATATAATTATTTCTGGCCCTCTTCCTGTGCCTAGGAAGGGATGTGAAGCCTTTAGCAGACTCTTTTCTCTTAATCACTGGCTATCTAAATATCTGAGAATACTGGCTTCACAGATAACTGGGAGTTTCTGATTGTCCTACTTTATCCAGTCCCAAAGTCACCTGCATTGCTACAGCATTGCAGTTACAATGAACAGAAGATAGGTCAGGGTAGCGGTCTTGCTGCAGCTTTTGGTAATGAGTTTAACCGTATTCATAAACATATATATGAATACTTGTCATTTGAAATTTTATCTTTCATGGTTAATTTATATTCTAGCTTTTTATTGGCCTCCTAGACCCAACTCAGCTCTTGACTGAGTTTGGCAAACGATGCTCTCTGTCATGAATGATAGAATTGTGGTTCTGGGCAACTTCAAAATACATACTGACATGGATGGAGATTGCCTTAGAAAAGATTAAATGAGTCTGTTTGTTGGATCTGTTCAACATGTATCTGGCCCAACTCACATTCATGGTCATATACTTAATCCAGAATGTGTCTATCAATGATCTTGCAATCTCAGACCATTCTGCTATTATTTAACTACTAATACCTATCCCAATAAAACCTCTAGAATATTATACTAAAACTTGGTCCCTTAATTGCTCCACTACTGAAAAATTCTTGAAAGCTTTATCTGCTTCAGCACCTATTCATTCAGGATCAGTCAATGTATTGGTGGACAGCTACAACTCCACCCTAAGTAGTATTTTAGATACTGTAGTACCCCTTAAAACAAAAAAAAAAAGTAGCTTTCAAAAGATCACCCCTGTGGTTTAACTCGGAAGCTTAAACGTGCATGTCGTAAGCTAGAACATAAATGGAAAAACACCAAATTACAGGTATTTTATCTTGCCTGGAAAGATGGTCCAATTAAATTTAGGGGTGCTCTGTTTTCAGCTAGATCATCATATTACAACTATGATAGAAAAAAATAAAAATAATTATTGCATGATCTCTGAAACAATCGCTAAACTAACCAACAAACAGAAGTCCTCCGTAAATACCCAATTACCAGCAGGCTATGATGACTTCATGGATCACTAACTATAAAAGTATTAACATAAGAAATCAGATTTCAGATAGCACACTCATCCTAGATGAGGCCAGCTTGATCTGACTGACTTAGTTTATGGGACAAATCAATTACATGCACTTTAGATCACACTAAATTGTGTAAAGAAGTATTTTCTAGGACAGATAACATCGTCTTGAGTATTATAAATGGTTCCCTGTCATTTGTTATCGTTCATAAAACCGTTACTTAAAAAAACAACCTTAGATCCAAATGTTCTTAATAATGTTAGGCCTATCTCAAATATCCCCTTTTTATCCAAAGTTCTAGAGAGCAGTGGCTAAACAACTGAACACATTCCTACTGAAACTGCTCTTGTCAGAGTGGTGAAAGATGTGCCGATCTCTCCTGTCAAGGGTTCACCCTCTCTTATTCTTTTTGCTTTAAGCACAGCTTTTGATACCATTGACCATTCAATTCTGATTGGACAACTTGAGAATTGTGCTGGACTGTCGGATAGTGTTTTGTCTTATCCTCTACATGCTGCCTGTGGCTCATGTTATCTGCTGACATGAAGTCAACTTTCATTGTTGTGCAGATGATACCCAATTAGAGTTATCCCTTAAACCAGGTGACACCGCAAATCTCAAATATCCTTACTATCTGTCTGGCAGACATTAAGCAATGGATGTCAAAAAACTATTTATTGTTAAACTGATAAAACAGAGGTAATGCTATTGGGAGTCAAAAATTAAACCATATGAAATTCAGATGTTCTTGCAGTTGACAGCTTCCCATTTAAGTTGAGGTCAGAAATGAGAAATCTGGGTGTCGTTTTTGACCAAGATCTCTCATTCGAACCTCATCTTAGAAAAGTAACTAAAGTGTTTTTTTCATTTAAGAACTATTGTTACACTAAGACACTTTCTTTCCATGGAAGATGCTAAGAGACTGGTGCATGTTTTACTAACATCCAGACTAGATTATTGCAATGCTCTTTCTGGTATTCCAGATATGTGTTATCCTGACTGCAGTTTGTACAAAATGCTGCTACCAGGGTTTTAACAAGAAGTAGAAGACATGACCACATTAGACCGGTATTGGCAGCCCTACACTGGCTTCCTGTAAGGTTTAGGGTCGATTTTAAGGTCATGATTATTACTTACAAAGCATTAAACGGTTTGGATCCTTCACATTTAAATAATATTTTAATCCCACATATACCTAGATGATGACTGTGATCCCAGGATGCAGGATTGCTTACTGTCCCTAAGGTTTCAAAAAACAACACAGGTGGTACAGCATTTGGCTTTAGGGCCCCCGTATTATGGAATCGACTGCCTATTTCCTTAAGGGAGGCATCAGCTGTTGCAATTTTTAAAACATGATAGAGGACACACTTTCATAATCTATTGTTCACATCTTAATAAGTAATGTTTTTACCGAGTGTTGCACTACATTGTAATAGATTTTTGAAATGTTTTAATGTTTGCTATTGCTTGTATATTACTAATTACTGTTATGTTGTACCTGTGAAGCACCTTTTGACAAATTATTGTGAAGAGCGCTATATCAAATAAAAATTGATTGATTGGTTGATTGAAGAAGTAGTTAAAATGGCCCCCATGATAGAGGTTTGTATTTCAAATGGAAGTCTGCAGGTCAACTGCACATAAAGTAACACTATATATCGTGCCAATAAGGCAACATGTAGCTCCACACACCTTAGAAAGGCCTGTACTCCATTCACGAAAGTGAAAACTTCACTATGTCAGTCGTCTAATTGTACACACCAGTGAAGGCTAACAGAAGCACAAGTATGCCATTCAAAAGCACATTTACTCCATTAGCACATCCAGGCATGTAAATATAGCCGTAGTTACAGCTTTGCAAGTGAACTGAACCGTGAAGTGAACCGAGTTGAACAATTCACCACAATTTAAGTCGTGTGAATTAGTCACCTCATAATTTTACAGTACATGACGTGGCAATATTGATTGAAGACAATTATCGCTTGGCAACTGCTTATAGAAGCCAGTTCTTCATTTGCGATGTTTACATATTAGAGGTCAATGTCATTGTCAGCAATACACTTAGGGTGCAGGACTTACATAACCCTTCAAATATGAAGAAATCGCCACCACAAATGGTTTAGAGATATCTGCAGCTTTATAAAATAACTGGCACAAAACGGTTCTTTTTAGGGTCTCTCATGAGCATCTTATGGGCTGATCGTGTCCGTCTATCTGTCACTCTCCACATAGTGAACACAATAATTGCATTGATCATTGCACAGACACTTCAGCTGCATTTGGCTATAATCATGAACCCAATCTGGCCTTGGGTCAAAGTGACGAGTGTCATTGGATTTTACCCCAGGAGTTTCCAGAACACTTACATTTTACCACAAAACCATGTGCTACACATAAAAGGGCTTTCTGTTTTTTGTCCAATCAATATAGACTGGCCTGAAACTGTTGCACTATTACTAGGACTAATTACTTCAAGCTGTTGTGTCAACAAAAAACACTACTGATTTTTTTTAAAACACGTAACAGTGTTCTTCTCTCATCCCAGTCAGTTACTTAGTTCAAAAGAATTTCTCAAGTTGAGAAACATTCTGACTCATTTCCACATGTTGCTGTAGTTTTACATCAGCCATGACTCTAGGACCTATGATTTATAAATGATGCTCTGTATGTATAAAAGCTTTTGGTTTGTAGTGGTATAGATGTATTAGGGTTACATTTTCGTATTGTGTTTCCTGTCGTGCATGTCAATGCAATCCATAATCTGATTCCCATCAGCTCTTTGTTTAATATTCACAGTTCAAAATGTCATTTTTATTTACGTTCCATGTATAAACTTTCATGTATATTCTTTGCAATGTTAACAAGGCAAGCTGCTCTATAATCAGCCCCATGTTGACGCAGTAATGACTGGGTTATATATCTCACTTCAGTTACATACCAATACAAAGGTTTCTGATGTTGCTGATGCTGGACATGGCCAGCTGGCTCGTGTCTGAGAGATACCTTTTACACAGCTCACATGCTTGTTACAGTATAGCGCTAACAAAGTAATAGCAACCAATCTTACCTTATAGGATTTACATTTTCTTATACAAAAGACAAAATCATAATGCTAAACATTAGAATTTGTAATTTTGAAGTTACTAAAACCAAATGTACCTATCACTCCTTCCAGACATTTCAGTCCTGTATTGCACTCCAAGAGGTCATGTGAAAGAAGGTAGAGACATTGAAAATAGGTGACTCATTGGAAAAGCAGCTTTTACAAATATTCTCAGAAGACTCACGCTTTGTTACTTCACATAGCAGTTTATAAACTCCTGAAGTGGAACACTGGGACACACTGTTAGTGCAGCACTGAAATACCTGGAGGAGTGATCAATCAATGTAGTCCTATTGTAATTGACTTTGCATATAATGCGCAGTTCACAGCCTACCTCTGTAATGCGCTTTGTGATGGTGGCCCACTATGAAAGGCGCTATATAAAAAGATATTATTATTATTATTAATTAGTAAATACCTTTTAAAAAGTACATTTGAAAATCCAATAGACCTTTAGGAAAATGAAGTTAGATCCAGCTCTCCAGATAAGGTTTTGTGTCTGGGAGTAACTTCCCCTCTAATTTTAACAGACAGAGAGTAAAATGTATTTTCAGGGGGTAAAACGCAAAATTACCTTGAAGTCATGAGTAAGCTCGATAAATACTGTACAATCTTTAATGGTAATGGGGTGGGCATTAAAAAATAACAACATCATTTTTTTTTATATATATATATATATATATATATATATATATATATATATATATATATATATATATATATATATATATATAGCACCTTTCATAATGGACCATCATCACAAAGCGCTTTACAGAGGTAGGCTTCGAACTGTGGATTATATGCAGAATCACTTACAATAGGACACTGACTTAACATCTCATCTGCAGGATGGAGCACAAGGAGGTTAAGTGACTTGCTCAGAGTCACACAGTGAGTCAGTCAGTGGCAGAGGTGGGATTTGAACTGGTGACCTTGTGGTTACAAGCCCTGGAGTTTAACCACTGGACCACACAGCCTCCTTTTTTTTAAAAAAAAGAGCCTTCCATTTTAACTGCAATGTTACTTTGAACTACTGCAGTATACAACCATATGTGTGTTTTACAAGGTTCTTTATCAGCTCAGCGTATTTTTTTCGAGGTATCACACTGACTGCACATTAATTACATGACTTATATGTTAACATTACATTCTTAAACTCAGTGTTACAACTTCAATATAAAGCCATACATATACATAAAATAAGCTAATGCATTAGTAAGTTATAAAACAGTCCATTTAATAGTACCGGTACCATTTTTTAGCAGTTGCCACTAACGATGGTTAGTTCCCTTTCAATTCGAATGACAACCATTACCTAATGGAAAGAGCCTCTCTGACCATCAATCACTGAGCATATATAAAAAAGCTGCCCTATTAGCTACTGTGAGGGGAAGTCCCTCCCACCTCCTGTTGAAGAGGAACATCCTCAGACAGGTCAGATTGCATTTTGCTTTCCTGAATCGAAATTGGCTGATTTGTTGGTTTTATCCGCAAGTTAAAATAAAATCCACGTGCACTCAATTTATTCTCGCGTCAGTTTTCTGACTACAGCTGGTTTCGACCCCTCTTAAGGGATTAGCGAGCGGCCATTGCTCTTTTCACTACACAAGGCCTTGTGGAGTTGATACACTGTGTGGAGAGCTGCTGTGGTGCTGTAAGGAGACCACCATGCTGACTGAATCGGCTGCATATCCCGGCATCGACCTCGGTTTTTCCCGCCGATTGCGAGGTTAAGAAAATAGTGCCTACCCGGTCCCGATTGACTCGGCACCGGTGTAAACATCTTCAGCGCCGCCTACAGCTCGGCACCGACTGTCTCGGCATCGACAGCGTTTTTCTCGGCACTGTTCCTGACACCGGTGAACCTCTTTGAGGCCGTCTACAGCCCGGCACCGACCGCGCTACACATCGGCATCGACCTCAGCATCAACCTCTCGGCACTGACCGCGCTCTCTTTCGACGTCAATCCCGGTTCCGATTGATTCGGCACCGGGGAATAGCTTCGAGCCAGTCTATAGCCCGGCACCGACACGCTACACGTCGGCACCGATCTCTGCACCGATTGACTCGGCACTGACCGCACTATTTTCGATGCCGACTGACTCGGCACCAACAGCGCTCACCTCGATGCCAATCTCGGCCACGATTAATTCAGCATGGGTGGATCGCTCAAAAGCATCTACAGCCCGGCACCAACCTCGCTACTATCGGCACTGATCGCAGCAGTTCATCTGCTAAACCATGTTGGTCCAATCAGCTGGGTGCTCCACTGGGTTCCACCCGTGCGACCAATGGGCGGCGAAGCTACCAAGGCAGGATGAGCACCGGTTCTGCGCCAGATGCCTAGGGCTAGAACACACGGCCAAAGCACTGGCAGGTGAGCTGGACTGCTCGCCATGTCGGAAGTTCTCAAAGAGAACTAAGCGACGGAGAGCAGCCCTATCCCTAGCAGAGTCTTTCTCCTCCAACCAGGGGAGAATGAGATCAGTGGTCAAAGATCCTCCGCAGAGGTCACCCAGGACCCCCCCTGCTACAGTGACCAGGGAGCTCTCATGCGCATCTGGGTCACCCTCCCCTACCCCACCACCGGTACAGATGCGCAGACACCAAGGGAGGCGAGATGGTCACCACTGAGGCGGTACCACTTGAGGGGACAGGTGGTCGCCGTTCAGGCACCGCTCCCCTTCTCCACGCAGGCGCAGACGTTCACCGTCACAGTCGCCTCGAAGGTGCCCATGCTTTGTGGAGCTGACAGAGACTGTAAGGGCTCAGCAGACCATGCTGGAGACCCTACTGAAATCTCAGGGCAGGCTGCCCCCTAGCACAGGACAGCCCCAGTCCCCACAGTCTCGTTCCCCATCCCGTCTGCCTAGACCCCTTACCCCAGGTGAGCTGTCCTTGTCGGCGTCCAGATGGGACGTCTCGGGCCCAATCACCTCTATTGGGAAGAGTTCCGGGCCCTAATGCAGCATTCAGCTGCAGCCATGAACGTTTCCTGGCCAGCAGAACAAGAGGGAAAGGGGAACCGATTCTGCCAACAGAAAGGGCACCCACAGCATGCCCTCCCCCTATGCCAGGACGTCCTGGAATTGGTGCGCTTCTCCTGGAGCAACCCAGGGGAGGTTGCTGGCGGTGCTGGTGGCCGCTCGCCGCCATTTGTGGATGACACAAGCCAAGGTCATGGAGACCGAGAAGGTGGCACTACTGGACGCTCCCATTACATCGGGGCAGACTTTTGGGGCGACCATTGATGAGAGTCCCACAAGGCCACGGATGTTGCCTCCAAGTTTTGGCACTTTCCGGTTTACTGTCAGCTCCCAAGGTAGCACGGGCAGCCTGCCTGGGCGAAATTTCTGAACATTGCCCTCCACCCCAGAGTAGACAAGCAGGTAGAAGCAGAGTCCAGGGCCTAAGAAAGACCAATTATGGACCTCAGGGTCCTCAACTTGTTCCTCAAACAGAGGAAGTTCAACATGTTGACAGCACAGCATATCATCCAGTCCATCCAACCGGGCGACTGGTTCACATTGATCGATCTGCAAGACGCCTATTTTCATGTCCCAATCCGTCCCGCGCACAGAAAATATCTACGTTTCGCCTTTCAAGACAATGCGTACGAATTCTGCGTGCTTCCATTTGGCCACTCGCTGGCACCCCACACTTTTTCAAAGTGCATGGATGCAGCTCTGGCTCCACTCAGGCTGTGGGGTATTCGGATCCTGAACTATCTAGAGGATTGGCTAGTTTGCGCGCATTCAAAAGCACGCGCACAGACACACACAAAACAGGTCACAGATCATGTGACGAAGTTAAAGCTATCAATACAACAACAAAAGAGCAACATCGTACCGTCTCAGTCCACAGTGTTTCTGGGGATCAAACTGAAGTGAACATGCTTGCCTCACTGTCGGAAGACATGACTCATTCAATGGAGACCACACTCTCCCTATTCAGAGAGGACGCTCTCCTACAGGTCAAGGTATATCAAAGGTTGTTGGGGCTGATGGCAGCCACCTTGAGAATCCTTCCACTAGAGCTGCTGAGAATGCGCCGGCTTCAAGCCTGGGTAAATACGCTCAAGGTGCAACTGGTCCGAGATCGGTACCGGCTGGTACGAGTGTCCAGAAAATGCCGGAAAAAACACTGGAGTGGTGGCTCCGTCCTGGCAGTCTCCCCTCGGATCCCCTCACAGAAGGGAAGTGATCACTACAGACGCCTCCAGCCTGGGCTTGGGAGAGGTCTGGAATGGGAGAGGAATAAGAGGTCAGTGGAAGGGACATTGGCAGCAACGAAGCAGTGAACAAACATGTGCTGGTCTGGACAGACAATACTACAGTGGTAGTCTACATAAACCACCAAAGCCACCTGCATTTGCCAGGCCTTCACCACGCAGCGCACAGAAACTTGCGTTCCATCAGGGCAGTTCACCTCCCCGGTGTGGACAACAAGGCAGCAGACCTCCTGTCCAGAAGAGTTCCAGACAGCTTGGAATGAAGGCTGCATCCTCAAGTGGTGAAACAGATCTGGGAGAGGTTTCGACTGGCACGAGTCGACCTCTTTGCCACAGCCGAGTCCACTCATTGCCCCCTATGGTTCTCCATGGAGAGAGACGGGGGCCCCCTGGGAGTAGACGTGCTAGCTCACCCCTGGCCACAGGGGCTATTGTATGCGTTCCCTCTGCTACCATTATTACCCCTGACATTAGAAAGGATTAGAGTGGAGAGAGCACAGGTTTTGCTGGTTGCACCCAGATGGCCGAGGCTGCGCAAGGACCTCCTGAGCCAAGCGGAGGGGCTACTATAGCACCCGAACCAAGCCCAGCTCCAACTCTGGGTCTGGCCGTTGAACGGAGCTGTCTATTTAGACGAGGTTTGCCAGATGCAGTAGTAGAGACACTACAGTCTGCTAGAGCGCCGAGCGCTAGAGCCCAGTACTCAAATAAATGGAAAGTTTTTCAAGAATGATGCCTTGCCGAAGGTCACAATCCTGTGACTTGCCTGATTAAGATGATATTAACCTTCTTACAACACTTGTTTGCTGCAGGAAAATCAGCGTCCAGTTTGAAGGTATATCTGGCAGCAATGTCAGTGTGCCATGACAAAACTGACTCTGTGTCCCCTGGGGCACATTTTCTGGCAGTGCAATTTCTTAAAGGAGCTCAGAGGCTTCGTCCTCCCATGAAAAGTATGGTCCCCAAGTTGGATCTAGAACTGGTACTGCGGAGCCTTATAGGTCCCCCATTTGAGGCCATGGCGTCAGCAGAACTGCACCCTGTTTCACTGAAAGTGGCATTTTTAATAGCCATTACTCTGCCAGATGAGTAAGTGAGCTTCATGCGCTGTCCATCGATGACACATGTATGGCTTTCACTGGAAATGACTCGCGGGTAACATTAACATTTTTGCAAAGGTGGTATCCTCATTCCATATTAACCAATCAATGGTTTTGGAAACTTTCAGTCCCCCCTGCATGAGTCAGAGGAGGACCGTAGACAACACACGCTATGCCCAGTTCGGGCTCTGCGCTGTTATTTGGATAGGATGGCATCCTGGAGACAGTCCAACCAGCTGTTTGTCTGCTATGGGTCTAGAGGTCAGACCCTATTGAAGCAACGTCTAGCGCACTGGGTGACAGATGCGATACGCTTGGCGTATGAACAGACGGACTCCCCGTTACCGGGGGATATTACGGCCCATTGTACCAGGTGCCAGACAACTTTGTGGGCTTTCCTTCATGGCGTCTCCCTAGATGAGTTAGGCAATGCTGCTACATGGACAGGTAGTCAGACATTTGTGCGTTTTTACTGCCCTGATGTTACAAACCGGGGGGATCTAGAGTTCTGCTGGCGGGCTAGCCAGAGATTGGATGTTTGTTGGGTTTTTCTTGTGTACAATTTAATAGAAACTGAACACATTATACTCTGGGAGATGTAGTTGTTAGTGGAAGTTTTAGGGGAGGCGGGAGGGGAGGCAGACAAGCTTTGCTGCAAAATTTCCAAGCATTTTTTCATGCATTAAATCTAAATTTCGTCTATATTTCAGATTTTTTAATGCGTAAAAAACGTATGCAGCTTATATGGACCGCTGGTTAGAGCTATGATGCGAACAGTGTTTCTGGGATACTGCTCGTCTCCAATTATGATTCTACAGATTTATGTTAAATGTTTTTTTTTGTTTTGTTTTAGTACTTAGAAATATTTACTATCTATTAGAACATAAGAAAGCTTATGGATGAGAGGAGGCCATTCGGCCCATTTATGCTCGTCCAGTTCCTAGTAGATGAATTATCTCAAAACTTTTTCAAGTTGGGTCTTAAAGGATCAAATTGATTCAGCCTCAAAAACATGACTAGCTAAGCCCCTTCCATAACCTCACCACTGTCTGTGTGAAGAAGTGTCTATTTCATTTCCAACTGTGTCCTCTGGTCATTAAACTGTATTTTCATTAACTTGCTATATATTAACCACAGGGTATGCTATTCCCCTAAAAAACGCTACTTGGAATCTCCATATAAGTAAGAGAAGCCGTCTTATAATACACTGTAAATGCATACCTTTAAATGCCTCTGTTGCACCAGGGGCACAGTTTTTATCTGGATGAAACTTCAGTGCCAGTTTCCTGTAGGCTTTCTTCAATTCTTCATCAGTGGCATTTTTGGTTACACCCAGGATCTCATAATAATCCTTACATTTCTTTATCCTAAAAACAGACCCACATTATTAGATGAACAATTCTCTAGATGTAAAAATGTAAGTGGAACATACTTATGTATGGAAGGGCAAATTCAATTGCATCCCCTGCCTGAGCAGGTGAAAACCCTGACTAATGTATCACGCATTTCAAGTGCACAGCACCTTATAAGTGCCATTCTGAATTAGTGGCGTTCAAGTGAAACAGGCACAAATTCAGCTTTGTTGTCTGTGTGTAGTTCTTTGTACTTTACTGTGGAAGTCTGTGTTATGAAACCACAGGCATGCTCCTGCTCTACTCATTGGTATAATCTTAAAACACATTCATTGCCTAGAATGAATTGCTGTGGGACCTGGTGAGACAGAAAGCCCTTGACCCACCTGTGAACGCCCTGCACCTGCTCTTCAGTGTAGCTCTGCGTGCCCCCCACTGTTCCATGTACAGGCTCTTCTTCATTACCAGGCTTCCTCCTTCCTTGATATTCAGGAATGCTACTCCCTTCACCAGCTGCACTCCCATTCCGTGTGATTGCATCTATTAAAGCTTACAAACAAACAATACATTTGACAATTTGGGGTTATTTGTCAATCAGAGGACATCAGAAGTAAAAATATAATTGATCAACTATGTAATGTAATTTACAATCCATTGCAAATAACCAGATCTTAAACTTTATTTAAAACTTTTGTAAGCTAGGTTTTATATATATATATATATATATATATATATATATATATATATATATATATATATATATATATATATATATATATATACACACACACACACACACACACACACACACACACACACACAGCTCTGGAAAAAATTAAGAGACCACTGCAAATTTTTCTTAAATCAGCATCTCTACATGTATGGCTGCCATTCCATTCCAGTGTCTGTTGAATTCCAACACAGGCACACCTCATTCTACTGAATGAGGTACTGATTAGGGGATCACCTGAACCAAATCTTATTTAACGAGGAAAAGTATAAAAACCACTCCTGTGGTCATCACTATCCTCTTGCAATAGGACCAGCTGGATGGCAAAACAGTGCTAGTCGTAACTCAAAAGTAATTGGAATCAAAAAATAACTATTGACCATGCCCAAAGAGTTGAAAAGGAAAGTTTTGAGTGAGGAAAAGAAGGGTTCAATTCTGGCTTTACTGGCAGAGGGATACAGTGAGCGTCGGGTTGCTTCCATCCTTAAAATTTCAAAGAGGGTGGTTCATAAGAACAAGGTCAAGCAGAACACATTGGGGACAACAAAGCTACAGACCGGCAGAGGGCGAAAACGACTCTCCACTGACTGGGATGACCGCCAACTCATTCGAATGTCACTCAGCAACCACAGGATGACATCAAGTGGCCTACAAAAAGAATGGCAAACGGCAGCTGGGGTGAAGTGCACGGTGAGGACGGTTCGAAACAGGCTCCTAGGGGCAGGGCTGAAGTCGTGCAAAGCTAGAAAAAAAGCCCTTCATCAATGAGAAGCAAAGAAGAGCCAGGCTGAGGTTTGCAAAAGACCATAAGGATTGGACCGTAGAGGACTGGAGTAAGGTCATCTTCTCTGCTGAGTCCAATTTTCAGCTTTGCCCAACACCTGGTCATCTAATGGTTAGACGGAGACCTGGAGAGGCCTACAAGCCACAGTGTCTCGCACCCACTGTGAAATGTGGTGGAGGATCGGTGATGATCTGGGGGTGCTTCAGCAAGATTGGAATCGGGCAGATTTGTCTTTGTGAAGGACGCATGAGTCAAGCCAAGTACAAGGTTGTCCTGGAAGAAAACTTGCTTCCTTCTGCTCTGACAATGTTCCTCAACTCTGAGGATTGGTTTTTCCAGCAGGACAATGCTCCATGCCACACAGCGGATGGAGGACCACTAGATCACTAGATCAAGACCCTGTCATGGCTAGCCCAATCTCCAGACCTGAACCCCATTGAAAACCTCTGGAATGTGATCAAGAGGAAGACGGATAGTCACAAGCCATCAAACAAAGCCGAGCTGCTTGAATTTTTGCGCCAGGAGTGGCATAAAGTCACCCAGCATCTATGTGAAAGACTGGTGGAGAGCATGCCAAGACGCGTGAAAGCTGTGATTGAAAATCAGGGTTATTCCACCAAATATTGATTTCTGAACTCTTCCTAAGTTAAAACTTTAGTATTGTGTTATTTAAAAATGAATATGAACTTATTTTCTTTGCATTATTCGAGGTCTGACAACAAAGCAGCTTTTTTGTTATTTTGACCAGTTGTCATTTTCTGCAAATAAATGCTCTAAATGGCAATATTTTTATTTGGAATTTGGGAGAAATATTGTCAGTAGTTTATAGAATAAAACAAAAATGTTCATTTTACCCAAACACATACCTATAAATAGTAAAACCAGAGAAACTGATAATTTTGCAGTGGTCTCTTAATTAGAGCTGTATGTGTGTGTGTGTGTGTGTGTATATATATATATATATATATATATATATATATATATATATATATATAAATTAGGGATACAGTTTAGTAAACTGTCTATTTGCGGCTATAAATACCCTACTTCCAGTCACATTCATTTGTCACTATACATGTTGGAAGGTTTTGTACAAATTTAAATTTCCCTAACACTAAATCATGAGAAATAAGCAGAGTCGTCTTCCTGCAGCACACTTAGCTTACCACCTGAACTTTGTGCTACTGCCCTGAATACTCAAGAGAGCAAACACTGGGCTTCACTATGTTGGCCTAAAATATACAGTTAAGTTTCAAATATAGCTGTGACAACAAATATCCACACTGTCTGTACCTCTTCCTCCCTGGCTGGCTGTCTTAACAAGCATGTGAAATACTGAGGTTAACAACTACATTCAGAATTGGCCTTTTGTAAAATGCCACAATACAGGATAAGGGTTCTGCAGTCAAGATGCTGTATACAGTGTTTCCTGTTTCCCACTGTACGTCATTGCGGCCGCCGATAAGCAGGGTTGCATGAACATTTGTACATGACTCATTTCCTTTCACACCAGTGACAAAACAAGTACTTTAGAATTAACTTTTTGCCTGATTTCGCAAGTTCATTTCTATTGAGGACTGGCTACTGTTTTTTATGTTTTGGATATATTTTAGGGCTGAGTATAGTCCATATAAAATAAGTTTGCACCACTGGGGGGGGATGCAGTCACACAAATTGATTTTTATTACATGAGAGTAGCTATTGAGGTGGCATATTCCCTGAAATTTCCAATTTGAGGACAAAATAAAACATTTACAAAGACAGAACCTCAATACACACATTAAAAATGACAGTGGCTCTCAAAAGTATTCACCCCCTTGGACTTTTCCACATTTTATTGTGTTACAACATGGAATCAGAATGGATTTAATTAGGAGTTTTTGCTACTGATCAACACAAAAAAAAGTCCAGAATATCAAAGTGAAAAACAAAATCTACAAATTGTTCTAAATTAATTACAAACACAAAACAGAAAATAATTGATTGCATAAGTATTCACCCCCTTGAGTCAAAATTTGGTAGAGGCACCTTTGGCAGCAATTACAGCCATGAGTCTATTTGGATAAGACTCTACCAGATTTGCACATCTGGACACTGCAATTTTTGACCATTCTTTTGCAAAATTGCTCAAGCTCCGTCAAGTTGGATGGGGACCTTTGGTGAACAGCAATTTTCAACTCTTTCCACATATTCTCAATTGGATTGAGGTTCAGGACATTGACCTTTTTTTTTTTTTAAGCCACTCCAGTGTGGCTTTGGCTGTATGTTTGGGGTCATTGTCCTGCTGAAAATTAATCTTCTCCCAAGTCTCAGGTCTCTTGCAGACTTCAGCAGATTTTCCTCCAGGATTTCTCTGTACTTTGCTGCATCCATTTTGCCCTCTATCTTCACACAGAGAAGCATCCACATAGCACAGGGGTGTCAAACTCATTTTGTTTGGCCCACATGATCCGATACCCTGGCGCTCAGCGCGGGCTGGGTGACAGTTAAAAAAATACAAAGCTAACCCAAAACCTTTGCATCAGCAACAGAAAATGTCATGTTGGTGCGGTTACTGTCAATTGCCGACCACGTGGGTGAGACAGCAGTGCATCCGCTGGTTCATGTAGACGACACCAGCGATAGCAGAACAAGGTTCTGTAGTGTCATTGTGTCTTTCTCTGTGAAGAGAAAGGTGGAACAAGAGTGTTGCATGTTTCAAGAAAATTGGGGAATTTCATATTTCTTTGAGGGCATGAATGGAAAGCCAATGTGCTTTATTTGTAAGCAACATGTGTCTGTTTTGAAATAATACAACATTAAAAGACACTATGAAGCAAACCATGGCAAGAAATATGATACACATACAAGAACGGTACGTGAAGATAAATACTCTGAATTAGCACAGCTACTGAAAAAGCAGCAATTCATGTTTACTAATGCTTGTAGCATAAGTGATGCTGCTGTTAAGGCAAGCCATGTGATTGCTCACAAAATAGCTGTTTCTTCAAAACCATTTTCTGATGTTCTGAGTTTTTGAAGAAATGCTGCTGAAATAGTGTCTTGAGAAGCAGCAATCTTTCTCCGTCATGAATATCAACAAATCAAAATGTTATTCTCAACTTAACTCGATACTCAAGATATCCTCAGCCCAGTTATTTGATCCAGATGTTGATGCGCTGGTTCACGCAAAGGTTCCAGGTATCAGGAGCAGCAGTAGCAGTCACTAATGTTATTTTTCTTTTTGCTGAGTGCAAAATAAAAAATTGATCAGTATCTATTTATATTTTGCTTTTTTTTTTTGTTGTGCTGGGACAAACATGAATTTTCATGTTTGGACATTCGTTCAAGATTTAGATATCTGTTCGGATATTCGTTTTAAAAATGTTATCAAAGCCATTACATGTAGCACTGTATTAAAGTTGAAAAATATTCCATAATTAAGAAGGGCCTTGCTTTACTCTAGTGAATTAACTACAAAACAAAGAAATACAGTAGGTTAAATTGTGTGTGTATTTCAAGTAAACAAACAAGTAAAAAAAAACAATAGCACCCGGGCTATTTTTGCCATATGCACAGTGTCTCCCAGCTCAGCCGTGGAAGACTGTAACTCCTTTAGAGTTGCTATAGGCCTCTTGGTGGCCTCCCTGATTAGTGCCCTTCTCGCCCAGATACTCCGTTTTTGAGGACAGCCTGTTCTAGACAGATTCACAGTTGTGCCAAATTCTCTCCATTTCTTAATAATGGACTTTACTGTGCTCTGGGGGATATTCAATGCCTCTGTAATGTTCTTATATCCTACCCAATTGGTGCTTTTGAAGAACCTTATTCCATATTTGCTTTGAATGCTCCTTCGTCTTCATGATGTAGTTTTTGTTAGGAAATGTACTAACCTCCTAGAGACTGGTGTATTTAACCTGAAATCATATGAAACACCTTAATTGCACACAGGTGGACTCCATTCAACTAATTGTGTGACTTCTAAAGACAATTGGTTGCACCAGAGCTTATTTAGGTGTGTCATAGCAAAGGGGATGAATACTTATGCAATCAATTATTTTCTGTTCTATATTTGTAATTAATTTAGAACAATTTGTAGATTTTATTTTTCACTTTGACATTATGGACTTTTGTGTTGATCAGTGGCAAAAACTCCTTATTAAATCTATTTGCATGTTGTAACACAATAAAATGTGTAAAAATGTGGTATTTCTTTCCATGTTGAAAAATATGGAAGTCTGATCAGCATTTCTGATCTGTCCAAGCTGGTACTGCTTGTTAGAACTGTACCTAACAACACAATGCTGAAATTGTAAGAGCTTGTCTTTGAATTCGTCAGAAAACCAGTAGTGCTTACTTGAAAATGGCTGCATATGTCATGGATTCAAGATCACCCAGTTAATTTTTTGTTTATCTTTTCTCAGCAGTCAGTCACGTTGTTGCTTGCATACTCGAACAGTCCTGTCTTTTGTTGGCGATTTTAATTCACACATCACTATGCTGTATTTGAATTTGAGACGCAGGCCATTTTTTTAAAAGTTCCTCTTAAATTCAGATGAATACGGTAGTAGTGGTAGGGACAAAGCAAGATCAACATACAATCCGTTCAGCATACAAATAAGGGGTAATCAAGATTTTTAAGACTGGGAGGCATTTCAAATTATTTGAGCATCTGGAAATGTAGTATGTGACAAGGTGTTGTGTACAGCTCGTATTACTCACTCTGGAAAACTGACTGGCTAACTCAGAGCTGTGAATTGTCTCTATGTACAGCAACTAAATATTCATTCAAATGAGAGTTAACATTATCTTCAAATGCATGTTTAGAACAGCTGAAAATAAATAAAACAAACATTTAGGCCTCATCGCTGAGATTATCAATTGTGGTAGCCTATATATTTCTTCCATAATTAAAAAAAAAAAAAAAACACACACACACACACACACCAGTTCTAACTTAATTAGAGGTTGTTTTAATATTGGGGTCAAATTGTATCTAGAGTGTAATGCTCAGCTACAGAGACTGAACAGATACACGATAACAACCTGCAATATCTTGAGTGTAATGTTCAGCTACAGAAACTCAATATAGAGAGCTACAGAGATTGTACAGATACACGATAAACACCTGCAGAATTGTAGTTCACATTTAGAGGATGCCACAATGACATATACGTTGCTTTATTTATGTATTCATTTAAGATAGAGTAATTTAGGTTTGGTATGTAACTATTCATAAACCACCATTTCCAACATCCTTAAATTTACAGTTTGGAGGTACTGTAGAGATACAATTACAGTACTACCAAAAAAAATAATCCATAATTTAAGAAAAAAAGAAAATTGATTAATATAAAAAAAATCAGATTTAAATCAAATAATTTGATTTAAGGTTGCCAACCCTGATATCTAGCACATACTGTTGTGTAAAGCAGCTGTCCATCATATTTCCTTTTTTCAAACTGCACCTACCACATATTCTACAAAATACAAGAAGTTTTGCAACTGCTAGTTATGGGCCGTTATAGACAACATACAATTTAGCAACCCCCCCTCCCCCTCCCCTCCTCCTCCTCCTCCTCCTCCTTCTTGATAGAATAATACAAGGGCGTGCCCCTGGAGCCCTCATCCCATGATCTGATGTCCAACATAAACAAGTACAGCATCATGTTTAGTTTTTTATATCTCCACAATATACTAAAATAAGAACTATAGTTTGTGATCTTCACTGAGTTCATATGGAGGTTGTGACCTTATTTAATACAATGAATGCTTGACTCGACTATCAACCCAGTGACATAGCATATATATTCTGCATATGTTATTCAAAATATGTAATACTGAAATATTTACTGTAGTTATTTTAACATCAAGTATATGGTAACAGTGTTTAGGTCAGGAGAAAAATGTCTAAATATTCTAAGGTTAAACTGCACTGCCAGAGTAACACAGTAGGCTACATACAAGTCAGTCACCCACACAGTCGTTAGAGTCCCGATCCAAAACATATATACCGATCCTGGGGCATTTAATTGACAATAACAATCATACAGAGTTACTGTCTGTATAATACATTTCTCCACGTTTGCTGTACTGTTATTTTCAATAAAAAAAAAAATTAACGTATACATGTGAAATAAACATAATAAAAATTACCCAATAAAAATATACGTCTTATTGTAAAACGTTTGGTTAAGTATGATCCAGTCAACAACATAAAAAAGACCGAACGTTGCAGAATCTATTTGAAACATTCAAGTTACAGCTAAGTATTGAATTACCTCTTGCCCTCGCACTTGGGTACAATTTCTGTGCTTCGTATAGTAACTGAAGCGCTTTATCTCTTCGTCCGGACCGCAAACACAGCTTTGCTTTCTCTATTAGACTGTCGGATTCTTCTTTTTCCATATTTGACAGGACGACCCCCCTCCCCCCCAAAAAATAACAACAATACCTGCTGACTGCGGAAATTTAGCTTTTGCTGATGTTCTTCAAATACATATATCTTATTGTATTAACCCTATTTATAGTTAACCACTTATCTTCGTCGTGATAGCAAACCTACATCGGTGGCAATTTATTTATATTCGTGATATTTTTTATTTTGAATAAAAGACTTGCAGCAAGCAGTAATCCAATCCAAGAAGATTTCAGACTTTTTTTGGTCCACAGGAAGCGGAAACTGACTCATCGTTTTGACGACGAAGACCAATAGCAGAACTGTGTCCTTACGCAAATACGAAAGCTGACAAAGTTGAAAGGTCGCAATGACATCACATTTTAAATAAATAATGTCAGTTATTTATAAATAAATCATATATATTAATTACGATATATAACTGCTATATATATATATATATATATATATATATATATATATATATATATATATATATATATATATATATATATATATATATATGTTTGAGACTGTCATATCGACAGTTATATTTCTCAAAATCAGTGCTTGAAATGGGGCGATACTCACTGCCACTTCTCAATATCAAATATTTGAGTCCCGCCACTTCTCAATTTAAAACATTTAAGTAGAACTTTGGTGCTTATCACTGACTGTTTCTTTTTCAACCTGTCAGCTGCAATTATGTGGCTTTCTCGTTGTTACTTTGTTGTCACAGCAGCAGATGCAAGATTTACGTCACAGCAGAGCATAGACTGCAACTCCCAGAGTGCATTACAAAATAACTGCAACTCCCAGAGTATATTACAAAACAACTGCAACTTCCAGAGTGCATTACAAAACAGAGCGTGGGATTTATTTTGAATGGTCCTGGTAAAGTCGCGATTAGGTGAAATGTACTGGACAGGGCGAGAAAGAAAGCAAGAGAGACAGCTGGGCAGGGAGACACACCTTTTCACACTAGCACACACGAGCCGAGCCGAGCCAAGACGGAACCAATACGAGATGTTTACTTTCACTTATTGTAAATCATATACAAAGTAGTAGTACCTGTAGAAAAATGAATTAACCGCAGTACAAAAAAAGTCTTTATACGTGGTTTCAATTAAAAAGGCTTTATACATGGTTTCAATTAAAGTTTTAAGTTAAAATTAAAAGGCATTCAGAGTACGTCCTGTACTAGGTCGACATTGATTTATAGTAGTCTGCGCTATTATCAGCCATGTGTGTGCAACAGAAGCCGCTGGTAGATTACAAAAAAGATTAATTTAACTTAGGCTAGGTAGTTGTTATCTTAGTATTTTTTTTTTTTTTTATTCTCTATTAAATTATATTCATTGAAAAAAGCAAGCGAGAACCAGGTTATTATTTTTTATTGTTTTGCTTTAATATAGGTGTAATATGCAAGTGTGAAAAGGGAGAGGTGGAAAGGGAGTTTGTACCGCCATTTTTTCCCATTTCAAGCACTGCACAAAATGATACAAAAACATGAAATCAATAGAAAAACATAAGAACATTTACGAGCAAGAGGCCATTCTAATTCTTGCCCGTTTCCTCGTAGTTGAATGATTTCAGAACTTTGTCAAGTTGGGTCTTAAAGCATACAAGTGATTTTGTCTAAACAACATGACTAAGTAACCCATTCCATCCCCTCACCACCCTCTGTGTGAAGTGTCTCCTTCAGCAACATTCCGTCCCCTCACCACGCTCTGGGTGAAGAAGTGTCTCCTTCAGCAACATGACTAGGTAACCCATTCCAGAGCTGCAGAGGCACCACTAAATGCTGTAAACACTAGAGATTCTCCTATAAATAGTTTGGTAGCAGCCCTTTGCTTTGGGGATGGTAACTGCACTCTTGACAAACAGATTTACCAAAGATCAGTGATAAGGTTTCACTCAGTATTTGAAACCTATTAGACCCCACACACAAGTTCTCTGCCCTTTGAGAAAGTTCTCCTTTTCACACACAGTGGCATCCTACTGAACTAAATCAAACCCTCATTCAGGTTTCTTGCAATACCATGGCGATGTACCCCTCCCAAACACACTTTCCTTTGGGATTGTATGTCAGCAGTAAAGGAGAGCATTATAAAACAATTCATTATGAGATAGGATCCTAATGTAAACCTCCCAAAACAAAACACTTTCCAGCTTCTTAAGAAGCACATTACATTGTGCATGGTTCAATCACACACACACACAGAACACATTATATAAAACCATTTATTTTTCAAATAATGCAACAATGAAATAAATAAGAGCTTTGAAGTAGCATTGCATTTGAAGAAAAATGCATGCATACACTGAACACTTGAAAAGCTCACTCTTGTTTGTGTGTGTGTGTGTGTGTGTGTGTGTGTGTCTATATATATATATATATATATATATATATATATATATATATATATATATATATATATATATATATATATATATACACACACACATACACTTTCTGTACATTATACTGTCATTGTATTTAAGCAACTGAACATTTTTTCTGCCACTTTTTAGTGTTTTAGCCAACAGATGTTCAAAATATGTAGGGTTTTCATATCTGAAACATTCGAACATCCTTATTTTTCTCACATCCTTCAATATCTGCCTCTCCTCCATTTTCCTATTTCCACATTCACATCATCTTTCATTTCATTCATAGTAACCAAGCAGTAAGTTAATATTAATACTTAATATCTCACAGCCTGCATCTCATCATTAAACTCAATTGGTCATTTTCAGTATTTAAAAGTAATGGCTGTATCAAAATACGATTCTAAATGTAACAAAGTGCTCTGAAGAACTTATCTGAAGTACACATTAAAGCACATATCTTTATAGCACATAACTCCTGTGGAAATGACTCAGACATGTCAGAAGTCCTGTATTACTGGAACATCGGAGGAGTACAGTTTTCTTTTCACCAGTCGGAAACCTGTGCTAAGTTTTAGGGCTTTGTTGGTCCCTGGAGGAAGAGAAGTGCCCACATTAAAGAAATGACTGATATTGAAGCACTTGCTCTTCTCCGCTTTGAGAACCAGTGTGAGTTCAAAGGTTGGGGGTGCGCTGCTGTCCTGTGCAATCTTCCCCAGTGGTGTGCAGACACTGTCAATGTCCAGACTGAGATGAATGACAGCTCCGCGCAGTCCGCAGGGCTCGCTGGCAGCCATGCCCAGGATATCCCGTGCGATCCTGCGGCTCAGATGTGTTGGAATGAGCAGCTCCTGGCACTGCAGCCGACACTTCTTAGCAGCAGACAGGCACATTTCAATCTGTTTGGCCAACTCTAGCCATGTGGTCTCCTCCATGAACTCCTCTAGGTACATACAGCCCCTCTCTGCAGAGCAGGTAAACCACTCCTCATCTAGAAGAAGAAAACAAGATGCTGTTCATGTATATTGCATCACATAGAGCTACACATTGTGCAAGTGAGTTTAGCCACAGCTATAAAAATAGAGAGCATTGTTAAAGGAACATTGGATATAAAATACATACTATTCCATTGTGGATCTCAAAGACCAATGTAATAACTGCACTGGGGTATAAAAAGAGTGCTGTTGTTTTTATTGCATTGCAACATTTGAGATTAGGTTGTTTATTGTTCAAGAAAACATTTCAATGAACATTATAAAACTTGTATAATGTGGCTGTCATTCCTGTCAGGGTTAGTCATCAACGACGGAACTAGACAGGAGTCTTAACAACTTTGTTTTTTTACAAACTCAGTAGCTAATGACGTTTATAACTGTACAGTACCTACAGTGTCTACAGAAAGTCTACAGCACCTTGAACCTTTTTCACATTTTGTTGTGTCAGTGCCGGGGGGGGGGGGGGGGGGCGAAGAGATGTATGGTATTAGGTATGACAATTCCCCCCTTTTCTCAACAATAACCTTATATATATATATATATATATATATATATATATATATATATATATATATATATATATATATATATATATATATATATATAAACACCAAACTGAAAGATCATTTGGAAAAGTCTCAACTCCCCTGGCGATTGCTTACATCTGAGCTAATTTAGGATTGCTATTACAAGGGGGTGGACACTTATCCAACCAAGCTATTTCAGTTTTTATTTTTAATTAATTTTCAAATAAAAATTTCTAAAACATATTTTTCACTTGGAAGTTGTGGGGTAGGATGTATAGATAAATAAAATGAATAATTTACAAAACACTATTTTAATTCCAGGATATAAGGTAACAAAATGTGAAAATTTTGAAAGGGGGTGTAGACTTTCCATGGGCACTGTACATATCTAGGGTCCCGACTTTAGGCGTCGCAGTTAAAGTGCTTGGAGACTGTAGGTACAGCACGTACACGCTCGAGAGTAGGGAATTAATGCACTGAATTACTGAGCACGGTTAGGCAGGAAACGCATACAACTGAAACCTATCTGTCCTTAGACCCACTAAAAATACCTTATAATAGGGAAGGATAAACTAATACATATTAAGCACACAAAAACCTGTTTAAGTTCGTGAGTTATTTTGGGGGCTTTAACAGTTTAAATATCGATACTACAGTAATTGCACTGAACCGAATTATTTTTAGCATGTGTCAAGTCATAATGGAATAGGTTTGTGTTTGTTTGGCTTTCTTTTACACGGAAAGTCGGATGCCTTGCTTGTACTGACGAGAATCCACCATCACATGACATGACCCACGACCTGGAGGCCCAGCAGTTCACAGGTCTGAAGCGAAGATATTATAGAATCTGGAAGGCAATCTAAACCCATTTCTATAAATATGCCAGCGACTGTACAAATGAATACTATTGTATTTGTTCATATTTGTAGCATTTAACTGCTTACTTATTGTTTCTATTTCGAAACTGTTAAAAAGTACGGCAGTAAGGCCTTTATTAAAAGTGTCTGAACGAATTTAAAACCAGTGAAGTTATTTAAATCCTAGACTGAAGAGCTGCTGCTGCTCGCTTTCAAGACCTCGGGGTATTTACTTCATGTGTGCGTGGAAATGAAAAGAAACAGAAGCTAGGTACTGAGAAGAAACCTTAATATGGTGTGTGCATACGGACGGTATTCTGTATTACTCCATCATTAACTGTCATGTATTCCTATTTTAATATTTGGAGTATTACAAATATACAATACGCCCCAGCACTGAATAGCTTGATTTTACTAATGCGGAGCTTCTTTTTAAATGACAATCGTAAAAGAGTAAACACTTTCTGTATTAATTATAGAAATAACAAACCCAACAACTAAAATCAACATACATTTCTAGTGAATTAAAATCTCCTTTCATTTTCTTGAACGTGTGTATAGTACATGAATGAACGTATTCGTATTGTATTGTTTAAATGAAATAGATAACCGTAGAACTTACCAGAACAGTCCGTTGACTGTGTCTCACAGGCTCTTTCAAGTGGCCTCTCGCTACAGTTCTTGCTAGCAGTCGTAAACCGGTGAACGAACCTTTTCATGAGTTCTGCTAAACTGTCTTCATCAGAAAGTGAACCCATTCCATACGTGATGCCCAAAGCCTGAGAGTAAACCATTACCGCGACACAGAAAGTGCTGACCGAAACCAAATAACATCGGATTTCACACCAAAACCAGCACAACTGGGCTTCAGTCGCTGCCTGGGCTTGATATTTATGAAGAGTCGTATTGCATTGCATCAGCTGCTAAGAACTGTTGCGCAGTTGTCATCAGCTGATGCAAGGTGCAGTAACTTGTGGGATGGGCTGAGGGAGGTGTCGGCTGCTTTCTACTATGTGATTGGTGTAAACTGCACAGTTGAAGACAAGTTCAGTTCCAGTTGCTATGGTGTTGATGGAAGCTTCATTTGCTCTGTAGTGCAAAACATGCTGGGTATTTCATCAGTACAGCTGGAATGTTAGAGAGCACTCAAATTCTAGAATCGTGTGGAAAGCGTAGAGCAATGTAGTATGTATGACTTCCAACTGTTTTTGTTTTAAATGCTCAAGGTTTTGTTCTCTCTTCAGAAAACAGTTGGCAGTACAGTACTGTGTAACACATTTCCATTCGTATCTGTGTGTGTGCCTGTGTGTGCGCGTGAGACCAACAATCACATCATGATCGAAGCTTTTATAACGAGCGAAGATTCTGCTTAAAGATAAGATCTTCAAGATTCAGACTTCACCCTTTCAGGTCTTCAGAATCTTTTTTTTTTATTATTATTATTTATTTATTTTTTATTTTCAAATGGTTCAGCCAGCTTATTCCAGAATGGGTCATACTGGAACATTTAGACCGATAATGTACCGATACTATACAGAGACTTTGTTTAAAAGTGGTTACATGTGATTGTTTAAAAACAAAAAACAAAAAAACGTATACTTTTCTACTTTTTTTTAACTGGTGTGTCTCAATAAGAGCATACTTATACATTTAGCATCCCTCTGTCTGCCAGATTTTAATATTGTATTGTTCAGTTTTGTACACGTGCCGGTACTGTATAGGGAGAATGGATACTGTAAATACTGTAGAATATGTGAACAGTATGTTTGTTTTTTTTTTTTTTTTTTTTTTTTTTTTTAATTTAAATAGGATTTTACTCAAAATAAATGTCAGCTCTTTTGAAATACAATTCAAAAGATATGTTGTATAGTGGAATAGTATGTAACAGGATTCTAATCAAGATTTAATGTTTGGGACCTTTTTAAAAATGTTAGTCTTATGAATTCAATTCTCTTTCAAGGTGGCTGGCTACAGTCAGACACAGTGAGACATGAGACTTTCAGCTCTTGAACACCCCGCTATGTGTGGAATTCACTATATTGAGAGCACCAGACTGCTCTCACTTGAGCAGTATGGCAACCCAGAGGTGACGGCTACGAGACATTTGTGAATTAGCCTGGGGTTTTGTAATTGTGAAGCAGCGTTGAAACCCAGAGTTGAAGGCTATGAGAAGCTTGTGAATTAACCTGTTGGGTGGTGGTTTTGTAATTGGGGCTAAATGAGACCAACACCGATCCCACTTTGTGTCCTGACTGCAGGTAGAATGTATGCAACTACGTGAAATAGCTAGCTGCGCTTCCAAGAATCACTTGAAAGATATTTCCTTTCCATACCTGTTCTGTCTGGACAAACCTGAAGCATTCTGAGTCATATAACTCATAGGGCAGGTTACAAAATGCAATGACTAAACATGTATGCAATACTGTACATTTCCAGAAAAACAGCACCCACTTCCCCTCTGTCATACTCCTTTTGTGTGACAAGTAAACCTATTAGCTATTTAGACAGTACTCACTAAATATAGGATTTGAGTTGAGAGGTAAGGAATAGACAGCTGTCCATGCTAAACAGTGTGCTGTGTTCATCACTGTCAATGATAGACAGCTGTCCATGCTGAACAGTGTGCTGTGTTGATTGCTGTGAGTGATGTAATACACCCTGCTGGTTGCCCTGCACTTTTCTATGACAGACTCATAAACAAGCTGATTCGATCACACTACTTGCTGAGATCCAAAGTAGTCACTAGCAGCATATGATACAATCTTGGTTGGCATTGTGTTAAAGCTATAGAGTCCCGTATGGGTTATCACTCAACCCATCTATAATGAACACTGAAAAATAACCACATGCTTGATTTCTTTGCTCACACATGTTGAAAATATTTTTGCATGTAGATACCAGGGGTGTTATTTTTGCAGGAAGATACCAGGGGTATTATTTTTGCATGTAGATAGCAGGGGTATTATTTTTGCATGTAGATACAGACATGTTATTTTTGCAGGTAGATACATGGGTATTATTTTTGCATGTAAATACCCGTTGTGTTATTTTTGCAGGTAGATAGAGAGGTGTTATTTTTGTATGTAGATACCAGGAGTATTATTTTTGCAGGTAGATACAAGGGTATTGTTTTTGTAGGTAGATGCAGTGGTATTATTTTTGCAAGTATATATACAGGGGTATAATTGGCGTCGGAGGGAAAAGTCTTCTCAGCCGGTACTTTTTCTGTGAATGCTGCAAACGTCTCAGTGGGCGTGTACAGCTGTGAATCCACGTTCCTCTGGACACACAGCACTTCTAACATTCTATTGTGCAAGCAGCAGCAGCAGCAGCAGCAGCAGCAACATGTGCCTATTCGACAGGGAGGAATAAGCTGAACAAATACACTGCACAAGAGATCAAACTAAACTAGGATCATATGTAGTAAACTAACACCTAGGAACATTTAGCATGGTCATGGGCCACTGCAGCTCTAAGAGGGAAATGCTGCAGGATTGAAACACTGGATGTGAAAATAAAGGATTACATCACACACAGAGCCCCCTGTGTATTATCAGTTATCATCATATCATTCAGTTCTATAGAGTGTAAATGGATTCATTTCAGTTTTCATTTCAGTGAATGGGTATTATTAACAAGTCATTGATGACTGTGCTCAGCTTTGTGCTAACATCTGAGATTAATTACCTGCCTTCAGTTAGAGCAGTGAAAACCAGGTATTTTCTCTGAAAAACCATCATGGACTGTGTTTCAGCGCCCCCAACTGGCCAGGCCCTGGTGAGCTCAAACGCAAAAGAAAAGACAGCTTATGTTGCTTCCTGGTACACAATCACTTCCTGTGCTTCAGGTGAATATTCCCTGAAAATGCAAACTAAAATCACCTACAGCCCAGGAAGTGATCAGAAAGAAGCAGTTTCTGTATTTATTTTTATTTTTACCGTTGAACTTCAAAAAGAACGATGAAGCAAGCAGAAGATCTGAATCCCAATGAAAGTTGATGAGAATTGTGCATTTACATACATCACTAACTATAGACACAATGTGTGGGCTATACTGCTCTGTGACTCTGATACCATGGGACACCATTGGAAGTGTTTGAGAGACTCTTTCTAGAATACAAATCAGTAGATGTATTTATTGAAATGTATATTTATTTATTTATTCATTCAAATGTTTTTTGACACAACATTGGCACTGATCACAGTCTATAGAAGCTTCCCATCACAGCTAGAGCACACCTCAGTCCTGACTGGTAATAGCTTGTCTTTCAGCCCCGGCTCTTATCAAGCAAAGACTGACATTGAGCCCAACACTGACACACTAATGTCCTCTGAGATCAGACCAGCAAACTTATTTCAGCAACCACTCCAGAGGTGAAGATCATGAAAGTGAATTAGTTGAGTGAGCCACTCCCCGTGAAGCAGTGGAATTGTGATGGTTTCTAGTCCTGTGTTTGCTGAAATATATATCAATGTCTTCTCAGATGGTAAAGCTGATCAGTTACACCAACTATAAAAGAATGATACAGTACGTGTTAGACTCTGCAGTGACAATGAAAAAACAGACATCTTAATAATATACCTTGAAAAGGCTACCTGTTTACACCATTTGTTTTTTTTATACTGCTGTGAGATTTCAATGTGACAGGTCTGTAGAGATTCCATGTCTGCGCGTCAGCTCTGATGTTGTGGTTACTGCATTCAGATGACACAGGGATAGGTACTGACTGACTGACTGACTGTCTTTCTGTACACACACACACATATATATATATATAATGATTACCATTACATGAGAGTAGATGTTGAACTTCATGCTAATTTGAACTCGGCTCTCACCAAGATAAGCACCAACTAAGACGCAGCTTTGCAGTAAACTAATGTGATCCATCTGCATCTCCATCCATTTGCATTGTTTTCCATCTGATGATGCAGATATCCTTCTGTCTGGTGTTGATTGCTGAAGTGTAATGCTGGCTCCAGGGATCAGCTCATTTTGCCTCCCCAGCGCATCAGCACACACAACGGCTGCGATGCTGGCTTCAGGGATCAACCCAGTGCGGTCTCCCTAGCGCATCAGCATGACAACCGTCTGGATTGAGCTAAGTGAGGTACATCTCTGGGGTCTTCAATTGGGCACCTTCCATCCTTGGTGTTTTGTTGACTAGCCCTCAACACCTCAAGAGGACTCAACAGTGATTCTGGTGTTCCAGCATCACCCCCCTCCATCCCCCACTCAGCTCAGCCCAGCTTACTTACCCGTACATCAGCGTTGCTTTCTTTCTATTGTGCTTGAGATCCCCAACCAGAATCTTTCTGTCTGAACCACAGCTAGTTGCTGCTCCTTTCTGTTGCTTCAGATAAGTTCTTCACTGTGCGACGCAACTCTATATATATACACACACAGGTAGTGGACCAAAAAATGGAAACACCTGGGTAAATGAGGGACACCAAGTCAAAGGTGTGGCTCATGTGTTAATTAAGCAAATAAAATCACAGCATGTTTAGGGTCATGTATAAAAATGCTGGACAGGCCTGGTTGCCTATAATTATGGCTAGCATGGCTGCAAGAGGAGACCTTAGTGACTTTGAAAGAGGGGTGATTGTTGGGGCGCGTTTGGCAGGAGCTTCAGTGACCAAAACAGCTCAACTTGCTGATGTTTCACGAGCATGGTATCTAAGGTGATGTCGGCATGGAATTCCAAAGGAAAGACATCATCAGCAAATGTGGGTGGAAGCGTAGGATCGTGAGAGCCATGCATTAATTCTAAGTGCAAAGGCAAAACAGGCGAGCAACTGCAGATCAATTGACTGCAAATTTCAACCTGGGGTGTGAGCAGCCAATTTAAAAAAAAATCACTGAGAACTCTACAGTGGAAACCATAGTCAGGTTCCAGGGCACAAACTGCTCATCACACCTGGCAATGCACGTTTGCGAGTCCAGTGGTCCAAAGAGCACAGGCAATGGACTACCGAGCAGTGGAGAAATGTGATATGGTCAGATGGATCATCCTTCACCATGTTCTCGACAAATGGATGAGTGCACATGTGGTGCAACCCTAAAGAACTCTATAGCCCTGAGTGCTTGGTTACAACAGTGAAGGGTTCTGCTGGTTCTGTAATGTTGTGGGGCACATTTGACTGGCATGGTTTGGGTGCACTCATTTCCTTAGAAGGCAAGGTCAATGCTAATCGCTACTTAATGGTACTGAGTGATCATCTTCACCCGATGTTGAAGCATTTCATTCCTGCCGGGGGGAGAGGGTGTCTTCCAGGATGACAATGCCCCCATCCACAGAGCACATGTAGTCGCCCAATGGTTTGATGAGCATGACACTGATGTTATCCATATGTTATGGCCTTCTCAGTCAACCGATCTGAATCCAATCAAGCATTTATGGAATATTCTGGAACGACGCCTGAGACAACGTTTTCCACCTCCATCAACCGGGTGTGAGTTGATTTACTTTCTTGTGGAAGAATAATGCTGCATCCCTCCTCCACAATTCCAGAGGCTGGTAGACTCTTGCCATGGTGCATACAGGCCATACCAGCCTCACATAGTGGCCCAATGCCCTATTAAGTGACTTTACATTGGTGTTTCCATTTTTTTGTCCACTACCTGTATACTATTTATATATATATATATATATATATATCTATATATATATATATATATATATATTATATATATATATATACACACACACACACACACACACACACACACACACACAACACACACACACTGTATTTTGGAAGTATTCATCCCTTTGGACTTTTTCACAGTTTGTTTTGTTACAACCTGAAATCTTGATGCGTTTAAATGGGATTTTTTTCCCTTTTATTTATACAACTTACTCAACACTTTGAACAGTAAGAGTAAGAGTAAGTTTTATTATGAAACAACAGTTAATTAAAAATAAAAAAAATTAAATATCTTGGTTATATAAGTATTCACCCCCCTGAGTCAATTCTTGATAGAACCACCTTTGGCAACAATTACAGCTGTGAGTCTTTTGGGGTAAGTCTATCAGGTTTGCACAACTGGATTGTGCAATATTTGTCCATTCTTCTTGGCAAAATTGTTCAAGCTCTGTCAAGTTGGATGGAGATCGTTGGTGGACAGCAATCTTCAAGTCTTGCCACAGATTCTCAATCAGATTCAAGTCCGGGCTTTGAGTGAGTCACTCTAGGACATTCACTTTATGTTTTAAAGCCACTCCAGTGTCGCTTTGACTGTATGCTTGGGGTTATTATTCTTCTGAAAGGTGAATCTCTGTTCCAGTCTTTGTTCTTTTGCAGAATGAAGCAAGTTTTCCTCAAGGATTTGCTTGTATTTAGCTCCATCCATTTTGCTCTCTACCCTGACAAGCTTCCCAGTCCCTGCCAGTGAAAAGCATCCCCATAGCATGATGCTGCCATGACCATGCTGCACAGTAGGGATGTTGTTACCTGGATGATCTGCTGTGTTAGGCTTGTGCTAGACGTAACACTTTGCATTTAGGCCAAATATTTCAATTTGTGTTTCATAGGACCACAGAATTTCTTGCCACATGCCTTTTTGCAAATTCCAAGCGGACTTTTTTCAGAAATTGCTTCCTTCTTGCCAATACAGGCCAGATCCAGGCCAGGTTTGTGGAGTACTGAGCTACTGACACATGTACATTTTCTACTATCTCAACCTTGGAACACTGTAGGTCTTTCAGAGTTGTCATTGGCCTCTTGGTAGTTTCTCTGACCAATGCCCTTCTTACCCGGCTTCTCAGTTTGGGAGGATGGTGTGCACTAAGCAGATTCTGGGTGGTGCCATATACCTTCCACTTCTTAATGATATTCAATATTCAATGCCTTTGAAATCTTTTTATACCCCTCTCGTGATCTGTGCCTTTCGACAACTTTATCCCGGAGTTGTTTTGACAGCTCCTTGGTCTTCATGGTAGTATCTCTGCTTTGAATGCACTACCCAAATGTGGGATTTACAGAGACAGGTGTATTTAATCTGAAATCATGTGAACTACTTTTATTGCACACAGATGGACACCATTCAACTTTTTGTGTGAATTCTGAAGGCAATTGGTTGCACCTGAGCTTATTTAGCAAAGGGGGTGAACACTTATCTAAGGAAGACTTTTCAGGTTTTTATTTTTATTTGATTTGTATGTGTGTGTATATATATATATATATATATATATATATATATATATATATATATATATATATATATATATATATACACACACACACAGTGCCTTGCAAAAGTATTCAGACCCCTGACCAATTCTCTCATATTACCGAATTACAAATGGTACATTAAAATTTCGTTCTGTTTGATATTTTATTTTTAAACACTGAAACTCAGAATCAATTATTGTAAGGTGACATTAGTTTTATGTTGGGAAATATTTTTAAGAAAAATAAAAAACTGAAATATCTTGCTTGCATAAGTATTCAACTCCTGTGCTGTGGAAGCTTCCAGTTTGCAGCGATGATAGAATTTGCCCTAACAAGGACACAATTACCTTACCATTGGCCTCCACCTGTGAACCATTCAAGTTGCTGTCATATTTTCTGGATAAAAACCCCACTGTTGAAGGATCATTGGTAAGGCTGTGAATCTGAAGGAAAATGAAGACCAAAGAGCATTCTACAGAAGTAAGAGATAAAGTAATACAAATGCATAGATTAGGGAAAGGGTACAAAATAATATCCAAGTGTTTGGATATCCCAGTGAGCACAGTTGGATCAATAATCAGTTAGTGGAAGCTGCATCACACCACCCAGGCACTGCTAAGAAAACGCCGTCCCTCAAAATTCAACGCTCAAACAAGAAGGAGACTTGTGAAAGAAGCCACAGAGGGGCCAACAATCACTTTGAAGGAGCTACAGAGTTCAGTGGATGAGAGTGGAGTAATGGTGCACCAGTCAACCATATCAAGAGCTCTGCATAACACTGGCCTGTATGGGAGGGTGGCGAGAAAGAAGCCGTTACTCAAAAAGTACCATCTGAAAGCACGTCTGGAGTTTGCCAGAAAGCATGAGAGTGACCCAGCTGCGATGTGGGAAAAGGTTTTGTGGTCAGATGAGACCAAGATAGAGCTTTTTGGCCAAAACTCAAAGCTCTGTGTGTGGCACAAACCTAACACTGCCCATGCCTCAAGACACACCATCCCTACAGTGAAGTATGGTGGTGGCAGCATCATGCTGTGGGGATGCTTCTCATCAGCAGGGACTGGGCATCTTTTTACAATTGATGGAAGAATGGATAGAACAAAATACAGGAAATTCACCTTTCAGCAGGACAATGATCCCAAGCACAAGGCCAAAGCAACTTTGGAGTGGCTCAAGAACAAAAAGGTGAATGTCCTACAGTGGCCCAGTCAAAGTCCTGATCTCAATCCCATTGAGAATCTGTGGCACTTTTTGAAAATTGCGGTCCACAAGCGTCGTCCAACCAACCTGAACAACCTGGAGCAAATCTGCCAAGAAGAATGGGCCAAAATCACTCCGACACAGTGTGCAAAGCTGGTACATACTTACCCCAAAAGACTTAAAGCTGTTATTGCAGTGAAAGGTGGCTCTACCAAACATTAATGTGTGGGGATTGAATACTTATGCAAGCAAGATATTTCAGTTTTTTATTTTTCTTAAAAATATTTCCCAACATAAAACCAATGTCACCTTACAATAATTGATTTTGAAAACAAATCTAACAGAAGGAAATTTCAATGTACCATTTGTAATTCAGTAATATGAGAGAATTGGTCAGGGGTCTGAATACTTTTGCAAGGCACCGTATATACAATCGCTTTCTATTTAAAGATATAAATCAGAGATGTAGCTTTATAATAAAACAACACATTATTACATAACATGCAGAAAATTAAAAATAACATGCAAAATCAAATTGTATTCTTTGACTAAAGTATTTGGGCACACTTACATTAGTATTCTGTCTGCCCACCCTTTGCTTCCTTTAAAGCTTGCAGTCTTTTTTTGTATTTTGAAACCAGTTCATGGCATCTTTCCAGAGATATTTTTGTCCATTCTTAAACACATACAGCTTTGAGTTCTACATTTGACTTTGGTTTAATGTTTGCAACAGCAACCTTCAGGTCAATCCACAACATAACGATGGGAAAGAAATGGAAGAAATGGAGCTGGAAGAAGTGAGACAGCAACAGGATCTTGAGGAACTGGCACACCCACAATTCATGGAAGTCTGCATCACCCCTAACAGACTGAAAGCCACCAGGGAGATAGAAGGTCAGAACAGCTGGGTTCAGGTAGGCAGAAGCAGGGAAAAAAAGAAACTTCGTCAAACACAACCACCAGAAATCAAAACAACCAACAGATTTGAGTCACTTCAGAATTTTGATGAGCAGAACCAACAACAAGAGAATGAAAGGAACAACATCCAGGACCCTATTGACAGTGGTGACCAGACAGCAAAAAGAAGGGAGGTCATGATTGTTGGGGACTCCATATTGAGAAACACAGCAAGTTCAATTCGCAGTTTGGACCCCCTTACTACAACAGTGTGCTGCCTTCCGGGAGCCTCGGTCAAGCACATCACTGAGAACGTGGACAGGCTCCTAGAATGAACAGGAGATGACCCGGTAGTAGTCGTCCACATTGGTACAAACAACATTGGAAGAGACAGACCAAAATCCCTGCAAAACAAATTCAGAGAGCTAGGAAGGAAATTAAAAGAGAAAACCAAAACTGTGGTATTTTCTGGTATACTACCCGCACCTTGCAAAGGACCAGCTGGAAATATTTAATCAAAACGCATGGCTGAAGATGTGGTGCACACGGGAAGGCTTCACCTATCTTGATCATTGGACCACATTCTACAGCGAGGACTATCTGTATAGACGGGATGGACTGCATTTAAATAACAAGGGAACTAGTCTACTCGGAGAAAAGATCCTCGAGCAGGTTCGGAAGCATTTAAACTAGAAAGGAAGGGGGGAGAAATCAACAAAAAAAAACAGAAGGGAGACCGCATCAAAACAAGAACAACAACTCAGGTAAGACAACCATTAAATGTATTTATCTAAATGCTAGAAGTATCAGAAACAAAATTCTAGAAACAGAAACATAAGAAACAGTCTTGAAGCCCAGGTGTTAAACCTGGACAAAGAAAATAAACCCGAATCAATATGGGTCAGAATAACGGACAAAAATTCAAAAGGCATAATAATAGGAGCATGCTATAGACCGCCAGATTCAGACGGTGAGCACAATAATCTGTTATACAATGACATTAGAAATGTGTGTAGCAAAGGAGAAGCCATACTAATGGGGGATTTCAACTTCCCCCAAATAAAATGGGAAAACCCGGTGGGTAGCGCGAAGGATGAAATTGAAATGGTGGAAATGACAGATGACTGCTTCCTAACACAATTTGTGAAGGCACCCACTAGAGGGGAGGCATGCCTTGATTTAGTCTTTTCAAATAACGAAGATAGAATAACTAAAACAGAGGTCAGAGAACCACTGGCAAACTCAGACCACAACATGGTCTCATTTGAAGTGTTTTTTAAATCCCCAAAAGAAATGACTAAAGCTAAGGTTTACAATTTTAGAAAAGCAAACTATGAAGGTATGAAACAGAGACTAACAGAAGTAGATTGGAGTAAAATAGAGAAAACACCCACAGAAGAAGGATGGTTGTTCTTCAAAGATGTAGTACTAGAGGCGCAAAACAATTATATCCCTAAATTAGACAAATCTAAATGTAAAACTGAATTGCCAAAATGGTTTAATAGATCAATTAAAAAAAATATTCAGCGAAAAAAGACACTTTACAGAGCATTAAAAAAGGACCAAAAAGAAAGTACGCAGAAAGAGTACACAGAACTGCAAACGCAAGTCAAAAAGGAAGTTAGAAAGGCCAAGAGAGAAATAGAAATGAACGTTGCTAAGGGAGCTAAAACCAATTCCAAAATGTTTTTTCCAATATTACAACAGCAAGAGAACATTCAAAGAGGAGATTAAATGTTTAAGAGATACAAATGGCAAAATAGTAGATGAAGAAAAAAAAATAGCAAATATATTAAATGATTACTTTTCACAAGTTTTTACAAAGGAAGATACTGACAACATGCCCCACATGTCATCCAGTTCCTATCCAGTTTTAAATAACTTTAGCATAACTGAGGCAGAAGTGTTAAAGGGACTAGGAGCTCTTAAAATAAACAAATCCCCTGGGCCGGATGAGATCCTCCCAGTAGTACTCAAAGAAATGAAAGAAGTAATTTACAAACCGCTAACCAAGATCATGCAGCAGTCTCTTGACACAGGGGTGGTACCGACAGACTGGAAAATTGCAAACGTAATACCGATCCACAAAAAGGGAAACAAAACTGAACCAGGTAACTACAGACCAGTAAGCCTGACTTCTATTATATGCAAACTTATGGAAACTATAATAAGATCCAAAATGGAAAATTACCTATATGGTAACAGGGTACTGGGAGACAGTCAACATGGTTTTAGGAAAGGGAGATCGTGCCTAACTAACTTGCTTGATTTTTTTGAGGATGCAACATCGATAATGGATAATTGCAAAGCATATGACATGGTTTATTTAGATTTCCAGAAAGCTTTTGACAAAGTCCCGCACAAAAGATTAATTCTCAAACTGAACGCAGTTGGGATTCAAGGAAACACATGTACATGGATTAGGGAGTGGTTAACATGTAGAAAACAGAAAGTACTGATTAGAGGAAAAACCTCAGAATGGAGTGTGGTAACCAGCGGTGTACCACAGGGATCAGTATTAGGTCCTCTGCTATTCCTAATCTACATTAATGATTTAGATTCTGGTATAGTAAGCAAACTTGTTAAATTTGCAGACGACACAAAAGTAGGAGGAGTGGCAAACACTGTTGCAGCAGCAAAGGTCATTCAAAATGATCTAGACAAGATTCAGAACTGGGCAGACACATGGCAAATGACATTTAATAGAGAAAAGTGTAAGGTACTGCACACAGGAAATAAAAATGTACATTATAAATATCATATGGGAGATACTGAAATTGGAGAAGGAATCTATGAAACAGACCTTGGAGTTTTTGTTGACTCAGAAATGTCTTCATCTAGACAATGTGGGTAAGCTATAAAAAAGGCTAACAAGATGCTCGGATACATTGTGAAAAGTGTTGAATTTAAATCAAGGGAAGTAATGTTAAAACTGTACAATGCACTAGTAAGACCTCATCTTGAATATTGTGTTCAATTCTGGTCACCTCGCTATAAAAAAGATATTGCTGCTCTAGAAAGAGTGCAAAGAAGAGCGACCAGAATTATTCCGGGCTTAAAAGGCATGTCATATGCAGACAGGCTAAAAGAATTGAATCTGTTCAGTCTTGAACAAAGAAGACTACGTGGCGACCTAATTCAAGCATTCAAAATTCTAAAAGGTATTGACAGTGTCGACGCAAGGGACTTTTTCAGCCTGAAAAAAGAAACAAGGACCAGGGGTCACAAATGGAGTTTAGAAAAAGGGGCATTCAGAACAGAAAATAGGAGACACTTTTTTACACAGAGAATTGTGAGGGTCTGGAATCAACTCCCCAGTAATGTTGTTGAAGCTGACACCCTGGGATCCTTCAAGAAGCTGCTTGATGAGATTTTGGGATCAATAAGCTACTAACAACCAAACGAGCAAGATGGGCCGAATGGCCTCCTCTCGTTTGTAAACTTTCTTATGTTCTTATGTTCTTATGATTCAAGTCTGGGGATGGAGATGGCCAATCCATAACTATAATCTTCCTTTTTTCAGATATTCCATTGTCAACTTCGTAAAATGCTTAGGGTGATTATCCTGTTGGAATACAAACTTCTATGCAATAAGCTTTCTAGCACTGGGTAACAAAAGAGTGTACAACATGTCTTCATATTTTACAGCATTCATTGATCCTTCTACAATACAAAGGTCGCCAGTGCCTGAGGAAGAAAAACAAGCCTATACCATCACACAACCTCCATCATGTTTAACACTCTCTCTTCCTCCAAACATATTGTTGCTTTCTTAGTGAAGTATATTTTAGATTAGCAGATTTTAGATTTGCCTGACCATAAAATTTGTTGAAGAAATCATCAGGCTTCTTTAAGTATTCAATGGAAAACTCCAATCACTTTCTTTTGTCTATTGTTTTTAACAAAGGTTTGCATCTTGATTTTTGCCCATTTAGAGCATTTATTTGCAATAAATAACAAAAAAGATGCAGTGTTGTCAGACCTCGTATAATGCAAAGAAAATAAGTTCATATTCATTTTTAAACAACACAATACTAATGTTTTAACTTAGGAAGAGTTCAGAAATCAATATTTGGTGGAATAACCCTGATTTTCAAGCACAGCTTTCATGCGTCTTGGCATGCTCTCCACCAGTCTTTCACATTGATGTTGGGAGACTTTATGCCACTCCTGGCGCAAAAATTCAAGCAGCTCGGCTTTGTTTGATGGATTGTGACCATCCATCTTCCTCTTGTTCACATTACAGAGGTTTTCAATGGGGTTCAGGTCTGGAGATTGGGCTGGCCATGACAGGGTCTTGATCTGGTGGTCCTCCATCCACACCTTGATTGACCTGGCTGTGTGGCATGGAGCATTGTCCTGCTGGAAAATCCAATCCTTAGAGTTGGGGAACATTGTCAGAGCAGAAGGAAGCAAGTTTTCTTCCAGGACAACCTTGTACTTGGCTTGACTCCAGTGTGCTTTTGGCTTTGTGCTTCGGGTCATTGTCCTGCTGAAATGTGAATTGTCTTGGCTGACTCAAACAGATTTTATTCATGGATTCGCCTGTACTTTGCACCATCCATTCTCCCCTCTGTCGTGACAAACTTTCCAGTCCCTGCTGAAGAGAAACATCCCTATAACATGATGCTTCCACCACCATGCTTGACAGTCGGGATGGTATTGACTGGGTGATGTGCATTATTGGGTTTGCTTGAGATATAACGCTTGGAATTTAGGCCAAAAAGTTCAATTTTTGTCTCTTCTGATCACAAAACCTTTTTCCACATGTCTGCAGTATCATCTATGTGCTTTTTCGCAAACTCCATATGTGCTTTAAGATGAGGCTTTTTGAGTAATGGCTTCTTTCTTGCCACCCCTGTATATGATGGAAGCCATGCAAAGCCAAGGGGTGCTGCCAAACCCCCAGTACCCATAGTTCCAGCACCCTTGCCATTGAAATTTTCTTGTACCCTTCACCTGCTCTGTGCCTCTCTACCACTTTTTAACCCTGACTTGTTGGCAAAGCTCCCTGGTCTTCATGGTTGCTTTATTGGATCATTTTGTGAGTTGCAGCTTGAAAGTCTTTATATACATGAGGGAAATTATCTACAAGTTAAACCACTTTTAGTGCACACAGGCTGAAACCATTTCACTAATTTTGTGACCTTTCAAACAAATAATTTGCACCTGAGCTGATTTAGGATTGCAATAGCAAAGGGGTTGAATACTTATGCAAACCACTGTGTGTGTGTGTGTGTGTGTGTGTGTGTGTGTGTGTATATACACACACACAATGAAAGTAAAAGTGAATATATATTTCAGAAGATTTACTGGAATTACTTTAAATTATAAATAAACATATACATAAATAAACAGGAACTAGTGTTTTCTTCATCTCAGATAATACTGTATTTGTGGACTTTGTAAAAAAGTTTGTTCACCTTTGTGCTGTGTACATCATGATAGTTTCCTCCGTGTTCATCATTTTTTATAGTTGTACGACGTGTGGAGCAAATCCTTGGCGAGTCTTTAATTAAAAATGTTTAAAAACAATTAAAACCCATTTAGTACAATGTAGTAGAAATGAGCAGTGTAGCAGTATGTTTATACAGGGAGCCGAGTAATACAACATCGCTGCTAATATTAACCCATAGTTAATGTGAATTAAATGTGAATGGAACAAATTCAGCAGGAAATTGTGTGGTAGTTCTTATGTAATTCCGTAGTTACTAATGGAACCAATGAGGCGATTCCTTGAGAAAAACTCCCTGATTTCCCTCTGGTTTGAAAATCAGTCGTTGAGGTGTATAATAAAACTCCCTGATTTTCCTCTGGTTTGAAGATCAATAGTTGAGGTGTATACTACTGTCATTAATACCACCTGCTGGGCACACTTCCATTCCCTATATAGGTGTCCACCATGCAGAATAGAAAGAATCATATGATATTACAAACAAACATCGACATTTGAAAACAAGACACCTGGTATGACACTAGGTAAAAGCAGCTTCTCAGTTTGCTCGCCTTGTCTGCCAGGAAATCTTTACACCTACACCTCTTGGGTTCTTTAACCTCAGTAGTATTATTCGGTCATGCATGGTACTGGCTGCAAAGTGTGTCAGTCACTAGAGGAGGTAGCTGGTTGGTTAATGACTGGAAAGAGTCCCCACGGTGGGGTAATTTCACTCTCCAGGGAATCTGAAAACAAAGGCTTGAAAACTTTTTTTTAACCATAGTGAAGTACCAGATAGCATGTTTAAAGTAAGAATGTGTCTTTGCTAAAACATAGATTCTATCAAAACTACCCATTTGAGAGATATAAAGGGAACATATGTGTGTTGGTTGTCGAATGAATCTTGAAAGCTCCATGCTGTGCTGGTGTGGTGACATATCTACACAGGCTGGAACACTTGTTAGCTAATGAGATTTCTCCCTCTATTCTTGCCATTTTACAAACTGTATTTAATTCATGAAATCAGGATTGATACAAAATTCTGAATATGGTATTATGGTACAATAAAGCTAAACCTACTCCTTAAAATTGTGGTTAAAAGTGTTCTTACCTGTCTCTATGTTCAAACTTTTCATGGAGACCAATGTTATGCTTTCTTTTTCTATATCAGCAGAATTGCTGGAGAAAAAAAATAAGACGGTATTGATGGGCATTCCATCCAGGCATGTCCAGTGCCTATTTTTAAGTCTCACCTTAGTATTTCTATTTAAAGGAGTGATAGCTAAGGTACGCCTTCTCTTACCTGTTATTAGTACTATCACCTGTGGGTGTAGGAAACATCTAAAATGGGAATGTGTGAAAACCTGTTCTACTGGTCACTCCTTTAAGACAAATAAATAACAGTGAACAATGATAACTGCAAATGATCAATAAATGTCAAACTAATATGACCCACAAAGTTTTCTGTCTTCCATTAAGCCATTGCAAGACAAGTAAGCAACAGACACTTCCTCTGATGTCTTTAATTGATCTGACGTCAGAAATGTTGTTCTCTGGCAAAAAAAAAAAAAAAAAAAAAAAAAAACTAAATAAAATAAATAAACACTATTAAAAATAGAACACAACTGTATACATAAGACTGTAATTATTATTATTAACATTAGAAATGGGAGATTATAGAGTTATGGGACCGTGGACATTTGTGAATGCCAATGAACAACATTTCTGACATCAGATCAATTGAAGTCCTGCATAAAAGGTTAATTCTCAAACTAAACACTTGGGGGATTCAAGGAAATGCATGCACATGGATTAGGGAGTGGTTAACATGTAGAAAACAGAAACTACTGATTGGAGGAGACACCTCAAAATGGAGTGAGGTAACCAGTGGTCTAACACAAGTTACCCAAAATGAGCTAGACAACTTTCAGAACTGGTCAAACACATGGCAAATGACATTTAATAGAGGAAAGTGTAAGGTACAGCATACAGGCAATATAAAATGTGCATGATAAATACCACATGGGAGAAGATACTGAAATTGAAGAAGGAATTATGAAAAACACCTAGGGGTTTATGTTGGCTCAGATATGTCTTCATTTAGACAATGTGGGGAAGCTATAAAAAAGGTCAACAAGATGCTCAGATATATAATGAAAAGTGTTCAATTTAAATGAAGGGAAGTAATGTTAAAACTTTACAATGCATTAATGCATTAATAAGACCTCATCTAGAATAATGTGTTCAGTTCTGGTCACCTCGTTGAAAGAGTGTAAAGAATCCGACCAGAATTATTCCGGGTTTAAAAGGCATGTCATATGCAGACAGGCTAAGACAATTGAATATATTCAGCCTTGAACAAAGAAGACTACGCAGCAATCTGAATCAAGTATTCAAAATTCTAAAAGGTATTAACAATGCCGACCCAAGGGACTTTTTCAAAGTGAAAAAAGAAACAAGGACCAGGAGTCACAAATGGAGATTAGATAAAGGGGCATTCAGAACAGAACATAGGAGGCACTTTTTTACACAGAGAATCATGGGAATCTGGAACGAACTCCCCTGTAATGTTGTTGAAGCTGACACACTGGGATCCTTCAGGAAGCTGCTTGATGAGATTTTGGGATCAATAAGCTACTAACAACCAAACGAGCAAGATGGGCCGAATTGTCTCCTCTCGTTTGTAAACTTTCTTATGTACTTATGAATACTGGAATGAGTAGAAGTGACTATCATTCCCTGATTCTTTCCATTCATAAGCAACCTTTATTTAGTCCATTGTGATTTACACTGAAAAGAGGGTAAAGGTTGAGGAAGAGAAGACCATTAAGTGGCTGAGGTAGGATTAGGATGGCACCATTTTCAATTGACTTTGCAGTTGAATAGCATTCCGAGAAGTACCTCAGGTAAGATTTTTTTTAAAGGAGGTGACAGCAACTGTACCAATGAAGCATGGTACAAAACTACAGTATATGGTGCAGTTGATTATTAGATTACAATATGCATTGCATTATTATTATTATTATTATTATTATTATTATTATTATTATTATTATTATTATTATTATTATTATTATTATTATTATTAGTAGTAGTAGTAGTAGTAGTAGTAGTAGTAGTAGTAGTATTGTTATTTAACATTCTTACATGTAATATAATGCTCTTGAATCGTTATTTTCATTCTTTTTCTTACCTTTCAGACACACCCGAATCTCCAGACTTTTTACCTTTCAAAAAGAAAGACTACTAAGTTGGGTTCTGTGACAGGGAGTGCCATGCTGCTTTATTAATGTAGATAACTGGAACTAGTGAGGACTCTTCCAGATCTCTAAAGAGGCTCCATGCACTGGGATACGGTTGATCTTCACAACTCTGGAACACAATCTCAGTGGTTGCTTTTGAATGGATCGTAATCAAGGGTATGGAGTTACCTGCTTGCATGTACATATCACTTACATGATTCCATTTATTTATAGAACCCCTCATTCTGAAATGTAGTTACTAAGCGTGTCTTAGAATCTTCTGGGGGGGTGGGGGGGGGGGGGGGGGGGGGGGCGTACAAAGGCACCCTGTTTGTATTTTTCTCTTAAACTTTTACAAACAATTCCAGCTCATGGGACCGAATCCTAGGGTGGTGTTTCCACCATTGCTGGGACCATAAAACATTAACCACTGCATACAGTAGAAGTACTTTTCCATGTTACTGATAGCTTTACTTTTTATGTAGTTGTGGCATACTTGTTAAGCCTGAAACGATTAATCAATTCTTGCAAGTCTTGCAATAGAATAGAGTAGGAGAGCCACAGTTGCCTAAACCTTACCTTAGCCTATTATATTACGCTTGGGTTCAGCAGTTTAGTGCTATTGTTTTAAACACTGGAAATTGTATTGGCTTCTTCATGTGGGAATGTAAAGGGTGAAAAAGCTAAGCATTCTTTTTTTATGTAGTGTGTCTACTCTTTTTACCTGGATTTTCTTCAGAATTTCTGAATGTTTAATCAAGCTTCGGCCACAATAATCTCCAACAACATCTCAGGTGAACTGAAGGTCAGTGGGGTCCTCTGAAACCATGACCAAGTCAATCATCTCTTTACATCCAGGAACCTGAGAGCAGATGTCAGCAAGCTACCAGCCTCTGGAGGACAAAGGCCAGCCCTGCAGGTCACTGGGCTCATTTGCCAGTAAGGTGCCTCCCAAACTTTAGGTGCACCAGAGTCAATGCAGCACTCCCTATGAATCCCCAGGAACTTGCGTTCACCTGACTGAATGACTCAGCCTGCACACCATGTGGTTATGCCTTTACCAGGGGAGACTTTCACGGACCCAGGACCAAGCATTGTTTAATGAAGAACATAAAAACAGTAATTCTCAAGATGCAGACTGTAATAGGTAACCTTATAGCCACACAGATTGTAATACCCTGTCTGTACCAAGTTTACAATTAGAACTTCTGTAGATCTATCAGTGTGACAAGTGATAGCGAACAGTACTGCATCAAAGGTCAGACCCATGAAATGAACCTATGGTCATTATTTAAGCTGAATAAATCTAAAATAAAAGATACCTTTGGCTTCCTTGGATTGGTTGCACTTCCCTCTCAGATTAACAACAGTGACCAGAATCACCATGACGACAATCAGGATCAGAATCAGACTCATTACACCTAAAAATTAGAATTAATTGGCTGAGTGATTACTGCACCCAAACAATTCTCACCCCAATCAACTTTCTCAACTTCATTAAAATGATCAAACAGACTTTTACAAAAAATAACCTCTACCCATGGCTTCAAGCTTGTTGAATAGTTCCATGTATCTGCTCCCTCTACTGCCTTTATTCCAACACAATCAAACCCTTTTAAAAGCACTTCAAAGGTATGAAGCATAATAAGTGTTGATTCTACAAATACATCTGTTTTTGTGGACCTCAGATATAGCACTTGGAATTGCATTGGTTTCTGTGGGTCTCATTAATACATTGCAATCATTAAAATATTCCATAAGAAAATGTACGAGCGAGAGGAGGCCATTCGGCCTGTTAAAGCTTTTTAGCTGATTGATCTCAAAATGTTGTCAAGTTGGGTCTCAAAGCATCTAAATTATTCTACCTCAACAATATGACTAGGTCACCCATTCCATCTCCTAACCCTAATCTTAGCCCTACCCTCACCACTCTTTGTGTGAAGAAGTGTCTTCTTCGGCAACATGACTAGGTAACCCATTCCATGATATTATATGGTTTTGATTGTCTACAATAATAAGCCTTTTAATGAACAGTTTTAGTACTTGCACCCTTTAAAAATTAAAACAAATATTAGTATGTGATTTGATAATTACCAAAAGCTAACATGGTGAGACTGTTTTGTGGTTGTTCAGTAGGAAAAGCAGATGCCAGTAAAGAAGATGTTTCATTTTCAGTCTGAGTTGATAAACTTGTCAGCCCAGAAAAGTCTGTAAAACAGAAAAAAACAACAACAGGTTATTCAGACATTTATGTCTCATTCCCATTGCTTTCGGCTTCAGCAACCACAGTGAAAGTATAATTGGATAGGACTGTAGAGATGTTACATTACACCGTGTAACAAATTATTATTATTTTTTTGGTTCCTGGGTAGTAAGTGTTATTTCCTAATTGCTTATGCCTCAAAAGTATAGAAAATTGCTATTATTCCCCACAAACTTTGCTTTTATGGCCAGGACAGTGATATTTTGAAATTCACCTATTTTCCAGAACATTCCAGATAGATTCAGTGTTGAATAAACTTGCAGTAACTTCTAGAACTTTCTAGAACTTTCCAGTAATATAAATAGTAGTATAAATACAGAGGCCTTAAGCCCACCAGTTCAGTTTAGTTCCAGCTGCCTAAGTGGATACATATCTGCATTTTTGTGACGTGGCATCAAGAGGCTGCAAGCATCCGGCAGATGCATTTTTCTATGTCTGCGGCCAATTTATCAACACAAGAGCGAAAAAGTACTCCGTGGAAGCATCTACTAAGATGTGTGAGGCCTACAAGGCATATTTCGGCATGCCTATCGGGGATCAAAACAAACCCTGGGCACCTCATTTCACCTGCGAGCACTGCGAAAAAAATCTGGAAAGTAAGATGGACAATTGTTGCTCGGAATTTTATGTTATAAAATTTGTTAAAATTTTTTAAATTGTAAAAGTTTTTAATTTTAAAATGTTTTACAATTTTCAGTGTTATTGAAAAAATATATCATATATGAAAAATGTTGCGATAATCTCTTACACATTAGTCATGGGTGAAATAAATATATTTTTGTAGGATGGTACAGAGGGGAAAAGAGAGCCATGAAGTTCGCTATCCCAAGAATTTGGCGGGAACCCACTGACCACTCAAGCAACTGCTATTTCTGCATGGTGGACCCTTCCAAAAGTCGGACTGGCAAGAATGCACCTGCTATCACGTATCTGGACCTTCCTTCATCCATCGCCCCAGTGCCACACTGCCATGAGCTCCCCGTACCCACTCCTCCGGAGAGAGAGCAGCCGTCTTTAGAAGAGAGCAGCAAGTCAGAGAGTGAGAAAGACGTTGTAGATCCATATGACAATTTCAGAGGTGGAGCTGAGGAGAGAAACCCATACTACCTCAACCAAAAAGACCTCAACGACTTGATTAGAGATCTTGGTCTCACCAAGTCCAATGCCGAGCTTTTGACGTCTAGGCTCAAGCAGTGGAACTTGTTAGATGAAAATGTGCAAGTCGCAGATCAGAGGAAGCGTCACCAACCTTTTTCCAGCTTCTTCGCCCGCCAAGATGGGCTCTGCTTCTGCCACAATGTGACCAGTCTGTTCGAGGCAATCGGAATCGCCTGTAACCAGAATGAGTGGCGCCTCTTCATTGACAGCTCATCCAGGAGTACTTAATGGTAACAAGTACCCGTCTCTTCCCCTGGCTCACTCGGTGCACCTCAAAGAGGATTGCAACAGCATCAAGACCTTGCTGGACGCCTTGAAGTATGATGAGTACGGCTGGGATGTCATAGGAGACTTCAAAATGGTGGCATTCCTGATGGGTCTCCAAGGCGGTTTTACCAAGTTTCCCTGCTATCTTTGCCTTTGGGACAGCAGGGACACCAAGGCGCACTACCACAGGCGGGACTGGCCACAGCGGACCGAGTTCTCTGTGGGGAGGAACAAGGTCAAGTGGGAGCCACTGGTGGACCCCCGGAAGGTGCTGATGCCACCACTGCACATCAAATTGGGCCTTATGAAACAATTTGTCAGAGCTCTAGATAAGGAGTCGGCAGCCTTCAAGTACCTTTAAGACTTCTTCCCTAAGCTGTCTGAGGCAAAGATCAAAGCCTGGGGTCTTCGTCGGACCACAGATAAAGAAGATCCTGGAGTGCAATGAATTCCCCAAGAAGCTCACTAGTAAGGAGAAAGCGGCTTGGAACAGCTTTGTCGCAGTGGTTCGGAGCTTCCTGGGCAATCACAAGGCCGAAAACTATGTGGAGCTGGTTGAGACTCTGGTGAAGAACTACGGCACAATGGGCTGTAGGATGTCCCTCAAAGTCCATATCCTTGATGCTCATCTTGATAAATTCAAGGAGAACATGGGATCGTACTCAGAGGAGCAAGGCGAGCGCTTCCTCCGGGATATAGTGGACTTTGAACGCCGCAACCAAGGACAGTATAATGAGAACATGATGGGAGACTACATTTGGGGGCTGATTCGTGAAAGTGATTTACAGTATAATCGTAAATCTCGAAAAATTACTCACTTCTAAATCTTTTGTTGTCATTTTTGTATTACTTTAGTATAAATACATGTTAATTTGGATTCATATGTTGTTTTTTTCTGACTTTATGTGAACGAAAAGACACAAATTCGCCCGTTTTCTTATTGGAAATAGGTAGATTTCCTCTAAAATATCACTGTCCTGGTCACAAAAGCAAAGTTTGTGGGGAATAATAGCCATTTTCTATACTTTTGAGGCATAAGCAATTAGGAAATAACACTTACTACCCAGGAACAAAAATTGTGTTACATAGTGCTGTCAAAGTGAGGAGATTATAGACATCATACTGAGATTAACGGGTAGGACTGTAGAGATGTTACATTATCAAATTGAAGAGATTATAAACATGCAAGATGAGAGCATTGAAATTCATTCATGATACAGAGGTGAGGGAATTGAAATCCATTAGTGATACCTTTAAGTCACTGAATTTCCTACAGGCCAATAATTACAAAGAAAAAACAAATATCTGAATATTTCTCTATGTGACACTAATGTTCTAACCATTATTTTATGCTTCTTACCAGTTCTTGCATTGTCCCTTGCGGACGTCATCAGGGGCAATTTAGATGTAGTCACTAGTTCAGAGGGTGAACTTTCTGTAGATCCAGAGCTTACAGTTGGTTCAGCCCCTAAGAAAAACACAACACACACACACACACACACACACACACACACACACACACACACACACACACACACACACACACATATTAGAATAGCATTCATTTATACAATTGTTTTTATAGCATTACGTTCAAGTACCAACACATATTGTTCACAGGAATCAGTACTGTGGCCTTAGTTGTCCTCAGCTGTTTTTTTTTTGCTAAGTTTCAAGAGTGACGCTCTTACATCATCCCCATTAGAGAACCAGAAGGGCAGAACTGCACAGAACAAATCATGTAGTGATCGTATTGAATTCACTTTCACATTCTGTGTAATTAAGATAGAGCAATGTATTACTGCCCACTACCTGGAGAGGATGTAAAACTGCTGGTCGTGGTGTTCAGTTTGCTGTGCAGCAGCTCAGTCGTAGTGTTCGGTTTGCCATCTTCGTTTCCTGGATAGAGAAGCCAATAAACTTTTATTTGAAGGTAGAATAAACAGGATGAACAGAAATGAATAATTTTGTCACCCACATATCATGCATGTTATTTGGTTTTCAATTTTCTCACTCATGTATCATTAATGTTATTTAGTTATCCATTTGTGTTTTTTATTTGTCATCATAGCCTTGAAACTTATTTTTAAAATAAGTCATCACAGCACAGTTGTCAACAGCAAAGCTCATACCGGTATTGAAACTAATAATCAGATTAGTCTCACTCAGTTACCTTTAGTCACATTAATGAAGCTAAAACTCGAAAGCCCTAGAAGTAGGAAACATATTGCTTAATGGTGAGGTTTCACTGAATTTTAAGGTATATCGGCCCCCAGAAATCAGGATTTTGCTGTACTTAAAAAAAAGTAATTAGGTTTCAAATATTCTGGCAAGATGTCTGTAGATATTAGACAATTTTTAGAAGATTCTATCACACATGTTTTGTAAACACATCTAAATTGAATGTACAAATTATTTCTTGCTGATTGGTTGTCTTAAGAGGTGGTGATAAAAATTGGAGCTGCTATGTTTAAAGCAGGGGAGCTTGCTTTGTAAGAAACTTATAAATCAGGGGAGCTTTTTAAACAAACAATGGCTCTGTAAAAAACTTCTTGAACATTCTTTTCAGCTATAAAGTTCAGTATCAGGAATATTGAGCATTGCAGAGACTGTAAATTATCGTATGGACAATAGAGTTACCTTTGAAACTGATGTCAAGCTTTAATTAAAGGAAAGATGACTATGATAATTAGCCTCCAGAAAGAATGACTTTGGGACTTTGTTTGTAACTGTGAAGAATTATCAGGTTAAAAGGTTGCAAAGTTGATTATCTGAATGGAACCTGTCTATACTCTCAAGAGAAGACCTTTGCTCTACAAAGACAGATGGACCAGTGAAACTAGACAGGAACCGAAAACCTTTTCTCTGCCTTTTCAGTTCCATCACCTCTGATCCATCTTAGAGCAACTGTGTTCAAACTGCTAGCTTGTGACTTTGAATACAGTAACAATCTCAAAGACTGGTTTGATTGCAGTTGGAAAAAGCGAAGACACAGAGAGGCACAGACAACCTCAGCACTATTCCAGGACCCGATCCTCAAACAACTTCTAATGAACTGGTTTGATGAGTATAAACAGGTTCACATGACATTACCACAGACTGGGAGCTCTAAGATGTTAAACTGATGGATTGCTTAATTTAACTCTCTCATTGATGTTAATCTGTAACTGTGAACTAAATCACTTCTTATTCACTAGCTATTCTGTAACTTTGTGAACTGAATCACTTCTTTTTTCACCTTCATTATATAGTTGAATTTTTAAAGTATTGGATTTCCCAGATAATCTGAGACTACCACACGTCTTGGTCAAACTTAAGGGATGATGGTCTTAAATAATTTAACACTCTGAATCTTCTTGACAATATCTAAAAAAGTTGTGCTATGTGGGTGAAGCCTTTAATATAGTGTTTTAATCAATGAATAAAGCCTGAAAAATCTTCAAATGATCCAAGTAAGTGAAAGCTTACTTATTGTGGTTGAGGAAGGCACTGACAGAGCTGAAGTGACTGCTGACTGTAGAGTGGGGGGTACAGTCGAAGAGGAGGGAGATGATGTAGCCTTGTCTGTTGTCTGTGTTGATGTTTCTGCCTTGGCTGTATAAAAAAAGTCATGAATATGGTTTGAAAAGTAAATACAGACAGACAGACTAAAACAGTCACATTTAGATATGTACAGTATATGTACTTATTTGAGGCAGATTCAAACCCAAGTAAAAGGCATGAATGAATACACAATTGGAGAAGTGTGATCTCAGGTGTTCTTGATGGTGAGGCTTATACCTGCTGTAGATGCTGCTAATGGGGTTGGACTTGGAGTCACATTCTTTGTATCCATGGTAACTGTAGTGGTGAAAGTTATCTCTGTAGAGTTCAATGTTATACCTGAAAAGAAATTAAAAGTAACTGATCATTTACATTTATTAGAGTCCCCAATAAAGCCAATTTTGAACATATCAGTTGACACCTGCTGTAAACTGTATAGTTATACAGCACATACCAAGATTCAGAGCCTCAGATCTACTGTACAGCTGTACCGTACACACCAAGATTCAGAGCCTCATGTCTACTGTACAGTTATACAGCACATACCAAGATTCAGAGCCTCATATCTACTGTACAGCTATACTGTACACATCAAGATTCAGAGCCTCATGTCTCCTGTGCAGTTATACTGTACACACCAAGATTCAGAGCCTCATATCTCCTGTGCAGCTATACTGTACAAACCAAGATTCAGAGCCTCAGATCTACTGTACAGCTGTACCGTACACACCAAGATTCAGAGCCTCATGTCTACTGTACAGTTATACAGCACATACCAAGATTCAGAGCCTCATATCTACTGTACAGCTATACTGTGCACATCAAGATTCAGAGCCTCATGTCTCCTGTGCAGCTATACTGTACACACCAAGATTCAGAGCCTCATGTCTACTGTACAGCTATCCTGTACACACCAAGATTCAGAGCCTCAGATCTCCTGTACAGCTATACTGTACAAACCAAGATTCAGAGCCTTGTATCTACTATACAGAACCATGCACCCTACAGTTCAACACAAACACAGTACATTGTTTACAATAGCTACACAACACACATGCAATATGTATTGTATGCAATTCCATGTGCTGGGCCTCTGCCCTGTTGCACTGGCCTTTACACTTACACATTACAATGCAAATCTTTTCACAGAAGCCTTAGTTTCTACTGTGACTGCGCTGTAATATCCAGGTAATGGCTCTCAACAGGGTAAGACTTCAGAAGATTTAAAGACAATGGTAATGACTACACACCTAGCCTGCTCTACTACATGCCTAGCGTGCTCTACTACAAGACTAGCCTGCTCTACTACAAGCCTAGCCTGCTCTACGACAAGACTAGCCTGCTATACTACACGCCTAACATACTGTAATATGCTGCGGTTCATTTCAAAGTTATGTAAGAGGGAAAAGAAGATCAGAAACAAAGCGTCAGGTACACTAGGTATTTGTTATTACATCCCCCCCCCCCCCCCCACAAAGGGATAGAGTGGAGATGGTGGGAAGCCTACAGGTACAATTATATCTGTAATTGTGATGACACTTTGTCAGGACGCTCTTTAGCATTGGTTATGTATATTAGGGTCTGCCTGTGTGTCCATCTTAAGCATTTCAGTTTTAGCTCGACATTCATACCAGCTCAGAAAGATTTACATTTGCTTCAGTAGTTTAATGAACTTTAATGATTGTTTTTCACAATAAATGGGACATGTTATGTTTTTTACCACTTGAAAACAGGAAACAATTTACATCCGTTACAGAGAATTCAGAATAAAATCTTTTTCCATTATTTCCTTTCCCACAATCACTTTGTTACACCGACCTCAGGGTGGTCTTAGAGTTGCCATCACACAGCATGCTGCTTTATAAGGAGGATGAGATAAAGAAATGGACCCTACCTCTGGAAACGTTAAAACATATGATCCACAAGAGAACGCAGGCTCGCAGATCCACCTTTTCCAAGTACATGTTCTCAGGGAGCAGGCTAAACCCAGGCTGTTACTTGTACTGCACTGGAAAAGGTGGGTGTGATTCTGAACTCAATATTTTAGGGCTTCCTGCTAAAGAATGTGAGGAAACAGATTGAATTCACTTGGGAAAAACATTCTGGAAAACTGTTATTCATCCACAGTGTGACTCAGAAGGGTGTGAGCTATCGTTCTGCATCACTGCACATTTCCAGACAGTAATCATTTACACACACACACACACACACACACACACACACACACACACACACACACACACACACACACACACACACACACACATATATATATATCTCACACACACACACACACACAATCATTTTATATCCCTTCTGTGTATCGAATCTGAAACACAGTTTGTTTGTTTGTCTCTCATTTTGTTACTCCAGTTTTGGATTTTAGGAGATGTTTAAAAAATCACATTTAAATGAAAAAAAAAGAGATACTAAACTGTCAGTGAAGTGAAAAGGCAAAGCTGTGCAAAACATTCTCCCTCTGCCACATGACGAAGATCAAGGGTTAATATCAATACAACAAATATTTAATACATTGTGACACAAAAAATCAACCATGGCCTGACCTTTGAGCCATCACATCAATTTTGTGACATTGTAAAATTATCATTTGTCTGGATGACTTTACACGGAGTGACCTATACAGTATATTTCTTAATGATTTATTCTCTTTCCTACTGATAATTAAAAAAAAGGACTTCATCTTTGGATTAAGGTTTTACTATGGGGAAATTCTTTATAATAACTGAGGTTCTCAGAAAATCTGTTCACTAATCCACTGAATGAAAAAAACAAAGACAGAGACCAATGAAAAGGGAAGAGCACACCGAGATACATTCACAGTGTGTGAGATAGTGAAGAACACACCCAGATGCATTCACAGTGTGAGAGCTTGTGAAGAACACACCCAGATGCATTCACAGTGTGACAGCTTGTGAAGAACACACCCAGATGCATTCACAGTGTGAGAGCTTGTGAAGAACACAACCAGATGCATTCAGTGTGTGAGGTAGTGAAGAACACACCCAGACGCATTTACAGTGTGAGAGCTTGTGAAGAACACACCCAGATGCATTCAGTGTGTGAAGTAGTGAAGAACACACCCAGATGCATTCACAGTGTGAGAGCTTGTGAAGAACACACCCAGATGCATTCAGTGTGTGAGGTAGTGAAGAACACACCTAGCTGCATTCACAGTGTGTGAGCTTGTGAAGAACACATACAAATACACTCACAGTGTGAGAGCTTGTGAAAAACACACCCAGATGCATTCACAGTGTGACAGCTTGTGAAGAACACACCCAGATGCATTCACAGTGTGACAGCTTGTGAAGAACACACCCAGATGCATTCACAGTGTGAGAGCTTGTGAAGAACACACCCAGATGCATTCAAAGTGTGACAGCTTGTGAAGAACACACCCAGATGCATTCACAGTGTGAGAGCTTGTGAAGAACACACCCAGATGCATTCAGTGAGTGAGGTAGTGAAGAACACATCCAGATGCATTCACAGTGTGATAGCTTGTGAAGAACACATCCAAATACACTCACAGTGTGTGAGCTTGTAAAGAACACACCTAGCTGCATTCACAGTGTGTGAGCTTGTGAAGAACACATACAAATACACTCACAGTGTGAGAGCTTGTGAAAAACACACCCAGATACACTCACAGTGTGAGAGCTTGTGAAGAACACACCCAGATGCATTCACAGTGTGAGCCTGTGAAGAACACACCCAGATGCATTCAGTGTGTGAGCTTGTGAAGAACACATGCAAATACATTTACAGTATGAGAGCTTGTGAAGAACACACCCAGATACAGTCACAGTGCTGGTGTTGGAGCTTGCAGGTAAGCATTGTTTGAGATCTTGCAGAAATAAATATTTCTTATTTGTATCTATTTTAACATGCTTTCTTTTAAAAACAGACTTATGGTACTTTTTTTTTTAGTAGCTTATCTATAATTTATATCAATAAACACGGTACATAGACATACCAGAGTTTATTCAATTGATCTAAATAGTGGAATATCTAACTGTCATTGATTAAATCATTAAAAGAAGGGGACTTTGTGTGACTGGGGTTTTCATTTCAACCAAAGGCTTGCATGGTGAAGGTCTCAATGGTCGCAGGCCAAGGCAAAAACCAATCTTAGGAAAACGTCACAAGGATAATCGCTTAAAGTTTGCAAAACAGCATTTGAATGATGGATATGAGTTCTGGTCAAAGGTTTTGTTGGAACGATGAAACAAAAATCAAACTACAGGCAATCCTCAACTTACGATGCTTCGTCTTACGACGCAAGACTCTTTTGCATTATTACCCTGCTTCGACTTTACGACGTCCATATGGCATTTATGACACAGCGAGACTCGAGCCATGCATCTTTTGTGCATGCTTGGTGTCCGAACCGCAGAACGTGTGGTCGCAGAACAGTTAGTCTAGTGTTTTTTTTTTTGTTTTTTTTTTTATGCATGTAACTGTTTTTCTGTTTTGTTTTGCTTTTTAATTTATTTGCTTTAGCAATGTCTGATAAGAGCAATTTAGTCAAAACGAAACCTAAGCTGTGAACTCTGTCACATGATGAGAGGCTTAACTTCAGGCGATCATGTTTCCTGCTACGAGTACCACATACACACTCTGAATACGTCATTGGAAAGCCCAGAGTCTGTACTTTTAAACAAGCATCTGAGTAGGTAGGTGTCTGAGTAATATGAGCGTAACCACTGGGCTGAGTGTAAAGATTTAAATAAATATTTGCATGGGTACAATATAACGGGTACTTTTTGTAAAACTATATTAAATGGCTGAAGAGTTAGGAACGTAATTTATAACATTGTTCCTATGGGAAAATGTGCTTCGACTTACAACGCGACTTTCAGGAACCAATCGTGTCGTAAGTGCGAGGACTGCCTGTATTTGGTCGTGCTAATGGTTGTTAGCTTTGGAGAAAGCATGTCAAGCATGGAGGTGGTAATATCCTTCTGGGGCTGTGTGGAAGGGGTGTGGGTAATTCACTGACTAGGAGACAGACAGGTGTACTTGAAAACACCACACAGGTGCCCAGTTTTATTTTAGATCGGTTCTTGTTTTTTCTCCGGCAGAGGGCACTGTTGACCGTGGGCTGCCTATCAACGATGATAGACAGCACCACGGAAATACCACAGCTGGTACACAAACAGCAAATGCACTTGCAGGTGCTCAAAGAAATAATAATGAAAACAGAAGGCGAAAAGAACAATGGAAAATAAAACAGTAATAAAACTACAAATAAAAGGTGCTGCACTCGGCAGCGTTATCCCGGTCGCCGCTGCCCGCACGACCCGGATCACCGTCCTACTCTATCGGCTATCTAGCCTGCTCTTTCACAATACGCCGGGGTCTGCCCAAGGATTCCCCGCTCTCTCTCTCTCTGTGAATCTTTAATTTTTATTTCTCCCCCGGCTGATTCCCGGTCCCGAATCAAAGCTTCCGCACTCTTAGCGCGTTTAAGTGGGCAGACCTGAGAAAACAACAGAGCGTTATTTTATAGGACCAACAATCACCCAAGACCCGCCTCTCAGCCATTCAGAGAGGGGGAAAGTCCACACACCCACTTTCCCACCTCCCCGTGTCACTGCCATGACTCACAGGCGGTTGTTGGGCGACTGCCGCCCTCTTCCTGCAGCCGGTGAACACGCCAGCAGAGTCAGCACAGATCTCTTCCTGTTACAGGCTGTTATTTCTCTAATGGCACAGGAAATTAAGTTATAATACATGATAAAATTGATTCTGTAGCATACCAAAAAATATTAGCCATTCATCTGAAACTCTCTGCTACAAAACCTGGTTTAAAGAGCTACTGGATGTTCCAGCACAACAACGATCCAAAGCACACATCAAAATTTACTTCAGAATGGTTTAAGAAGAATAAAATCAAGGTTCTGCAATGGTCTAGTCAAAACCCCGGTCTAAATCAAATTGTGAATCTTTGGTATGAGCTGAAGGCTGTGAACAAAAGAAGTCCTTGGAATTTGAATGAACTGGAACAATTTTACATTGAAGAATGGTCAAAAATCATTAAAGAATCATGGCAAAAGCTCATTAACAATTATCAATATAGTTTAAAAGAGGTTAATATTGCCAATGGTGCCTCAACTAGCTATACATTTAATTTTCCTTGTGAGGATATGAATACTTTTAAATTACCATTTTTTGAGTTTTGCAAAACAAAATTGCTGAAATAAATAATTATAGACATCTATTCTTGTAACTTTTTGTCCTCAAAATATACTACTACCATTCGCCAACATTTCTGGATCAAACATTTTGCAAAAATGTATTTTATTTGCCAAATATTTTGGTCAGCATAATTAAGTAACTAAATAACATAAATAAATAACAGAAAATGTTTTTGAAATTCATACCGCAAGTTTATTTCTTTGTTTTAGTGTGTTTTGTAATTCATATTCTGTTAAGTCACAAAATTGCCATTCAGCTGTTTTTTCGTGTTTGTTAGGAGTTGAGGTGGAAGGCGTTCTTGAAAAGGAGCAGACTGACAGTGATGTGAACCAATCACATGACAGACGGAGACTATTGCCGGTGGTGTAAGGGTATGTGGGCAATAGTTAAACCTATTTTTGCTCCTATGATGAGGTTTTAACCAATCACAGTCAAGAATTTTCAAGCACTGACTATAATAGTGTGCAGTGCAATATATATATATATATATATATATATATATATATATATATATATATATATATATATATACAGTACTGTGCAAAAGTTTTAGGCAGGTGTGAAAAAATGCTGTAAAGTAAGAATGCTTTCAAAAAAAGACATGTTAATAGATATTTATCAATTAACTAAATGGAAATTGAGTGAACAGAAGGAAAATCTAAATCAAATCCATATTTGGTGTGACCACCCTTTGCTTTCAAAACAGCATCAATTCTTCTAGGTATGCTTGTAAAAAGTCAGGGATTTAGTAGGCATATAATCAGGTGTATGATTAAACAATTATACCAAACTGGTGCTAATGATCATCAATTCAATATGTAGGTTGAAACACAATCGCTAACTGAAACAGAAACAGCTGTGTAGGAGGAATAAAACTGGGTGAGGAACAGCCAAACTCAGCTAACAAGGTGAGGTTGCTGAAGACAGTTTACTGTCAAGTCATACACCATGGCACAGCAACAAGACACAAAGTAGTTATATTGCATCAGCAAGGTCTCTCCCAGGCAGAAATGTCAAGGTAGACAGGGGTTTCCAGATGTGCTGTCCAAGCTCTTTTGAAGAAGCACAAAGAAACGGGAAACGTTGAGGACCGTGGTCGGCTGAGGAAACTTACTGCAGCAGATGAAAGACACATCATGTTTTCTTTCCTTCGCAGTCGGAAGATGTCCAGCAATGCCATCAACTCAAGAATTGGCAGAAAACAGTGGGACCCTGGTACACCAATCTACTGTCCGGAGAAGTCTGGTCAGAAGTGGCCTTCATGGAAGACTTGTGGCCAAAAAGCCATACCTCCGACATGGAAACAAGGCCAAGCGACTCAATTATGCATGAAAACACAGGAACTGGGGTGCAGAAAAATGGCAGCAGGTGTGCTGGACTGATGAGTCAAAATTTGAAATATCTGGCTGTAGCAGAAGGCAGTTTGTTTGCCGAAGGGCTGGAGAGCATTACACAAATGAATGTCTGCAGGCAACAGTGAAGCATGGTGGAGGTTACGTTTGGGGCTGCATTTTTGCAAATGGAGTTGGGGATTTGGTCAGGATTAATGGTCTCCTCAATGCTGAGAAGTACAGGCAGATACTTATCCATCATCCAAAACCATCAGGGAGGCATCTGATTGGCCCCAAATTTATTCTGCAGCATGACAACGACCCCAAACATAGAGCGAAAGTCATTAAGAACTATCTTCAGCGTAAAGAAGAACAAGGAGTCCTGGAAGTGAAGGTATGGCCCCCACAGAGCCCTGATCTCAACATCATCAAGTCTGTCTGGGATTACATGAAGAGAGAGAAGCAACTGAGGCTGCCTAAATCCACAGAACTGTAGTTAATTCTCCAAGATGTTTGGGCCAACCTACCTGCCGAGTTCCTTCAAAAACTGTGTGCAAGTGTACCTAGAAGAATTGATGCTGTTTTGAAGGCAAAGGGTGGTCACACCAAATATTGATTTGATGTAGATTTTTCTTCTGTTCACTCAGTTTGCATTTTGTTAATTGATATATATATAAACTATTAACATGTCTATTGTATAAAACATGACGGGCTGTACGGTTTCCATGATATATACCATGCCTGGGATGATGATAAGGCCTGAGGCATCAGCCAAGTTATTGGATTTATTTCCATAAAATTAATGTCTATATTTTTTTCTTTAAGTACATTAAAAAGCCCATGCTGTCGTTCTTTTTTGTGTGTTTTTTTCAATCTTTTTTTCTTCTGTTTCATTTAGCTGTTCCTCATCAACTGTTGTGTCTGTTCTTGCTGGTGCACTTATTTATTTTTCTTATCAGTTATTGAGTGTACCTTAATGTGGGGGTAAATGCCTTGTCTGTGTGTCAGATGGTGACCTTATTTTATGTTACTGATGGCCACTGTAGCTGTGGTGGGATGTGGTTGTCACTGATTAAGTACCAGGAAATGTTTGAAATAACTGCATCACACACATTAAAAAACTGCTTTATTAGTTTCTCTTGCTTTAGTTCTCTTTAATAGCTGGTCAGAGGGATGAACAATGTGACAGTAGTCCCAAGCCCTGTGAAGGATGCTCTGCCGGTCCTCATCACCATTGTAGTGCTTTTCCTTCTGGTGGCTGCCCTCATAGTTCTGGCTGTGCAGCTGCAGCAGATACAACTCCACTGGTACACAGAAGCTCTGCCTCAGGACATGGAGGATTCTGGTGTTCCCAGGTTAACCCTGTGAAACTGACTGGGCATTCTGTGGAAATTTCTGAGACCTTCTACCCTTAGAGAAAGCCAGCGTCACACGCAGTGCTCTTGCCAGTATCATCTACACTGTGGAAACATGGACCCCAATGTGGTTATCTGTATGTTTTTCATTTTGCCTCACGTGGTGGGTTCAAGGTAGGGTGACAGCCAGGACACTGAATGCTGCTGCATGTCTTTTTTGGGGTGCATCTGCTCAGAGATGTACAGCTGTCACCTGAACTCAGTGTTGCTACATTAATAACAAGTGGCCCAGATATGAAGTTTGATTTGCAAGAATGCTTACTGTCGTACAATGCTATTAATGATGTTGATGATTTTTTGTTTCAAGCAGATACCACAGAAGAACAGGGGTTGCTGGAAGGAGCCGGGTTAAAGCTTAAAAAAGCTAATGAAATATTCTGTTTTCCAGAGGTTCAGATCGGAGCAGAGAAACGGTCTCAAATCAAATTGCAACTTGGGCAAACACTACCACAAGCAGACAGAGTAATGCACTCTTTTCTGAGAAAGAAAGATATAAGAGTACATTTTACAGCTACACACATACTTTACATGTTAATTGACTTGCTTTGGCGGAAACGAGGAGTCTGCATCGAAGAAGGCAAAATAATTATTCACCACAATGATTTAATAGATGTGAGCAATAAGAGATAGAGGGAAAATAATAAATTGATATTGCAAAAACCTTATGGCAAGAAAACAGGGTTTCTTAGGAAATTACAGTCGATTTTATGAGGGTTATAAAAACTAGCTACTTCAAAGAGAAACTGGATTGAACCAGATGCTTTGAAGTTAGGGTTAAGACAAATGGATAATTAATCAAGTGATAAGAGATTTGTGTCTTTTTCTGACTGGTTTATAAGGAAAAATCATGTCATTGACAGACTGCATTTAAACTGAGAATAAGAACATAAGAAAGTTTACAAACAAGAGGCCATTCAGTTAGTAGCTTATTGATCCCAGAATATAATCAAGCAGCTTCTTGAAGGATCCCAGGGTGTCAGTTTCAACAACATTACTGGGGAGTTGATTCCAGACCCTCACTATTCTGTGTAAAAAAGTGCCTCCTACTTTCTGCTCTGAATGCCCCTTTGTCTAATCTCCACTTGTGACCCCTGGTCCTTGTTTCTTTTTTCAGGCTGAATAAGTCCCTTGGGTCGACACTGTCAATACCTTTTAGAATTTTGAATGCTTGAATTAGGTCGCCATGTAGTCTTCTTTGTTCAAGACTGAACAGATTCAATTCTTTTAGCCTGTCTGCATATGACATGCCTTTTAAACCTGGAATAATTCTGGTCGCTCTTCTTTGCACTCTTTCTAGAGCAGCAATATCTTTTTTATAGCGAGGTGACCAAAACTGAACACAATATTCAAGATGAGGTCTTACTAGTGCATTGTACAGTTTTAACATTACTTCCCTTGATTTAAATTCAACACTTTTCACAATGTACCCAAGCATCTTGTTGGCCTTTTTTATAGCTTCCCCACATTGTCTGGATGAAGACATTTCTGAGTCAACAAAAAATATTTTCAGTATCTCCCATATGATATTTATAATGTACATTTTTATTTCCTGCGTGCAGTACCTTACACTTTTCTCTAGTAAATGTCATTTGCCATGTGTCTGCCCAGTTCTGAATCTTGCCTAGATCATTTTGAATGACCTTTGCTGCTGCAACAGTGTTCGCCACTCCTCCTATTTTTGTATCATCTGCGAATTTAACAAGTTTGCTTACTATACCAGAATCTAAATCATTAATGTAGATTAGGAATAGCAGAGGACCTAATACTGAGCCCTGTGGTACTCCACTGGTTACCACACTCCATTCTGAGGTTTCTCCTCTAATCAGTACTTTCTGTTTTCTACATGTTAACCACTCCATGTGTTTCCTTGAATACCTACTGTGTTCAGTTTGAGAATTAATCTTTTATTCAGGACTTTGTCAAAAGCTTTCTGGAAATCTAAATAAACCATGTCATATGCTTTGCAATATCCATTATCGATGTTGCATCCTCAAAAAAATCAAGCAGGTTAGTTAGACATGACCTCCCTTTCCTAAAACCATGCTGATTGTCTCTCAGGACACTGTTACCATATAGGTAATTTTTCATTTTGGATCTTATTATAGTTTCCATAAGTTTGCATATAATAGAAGTCAGGCTTATTGGTCTGTAGTTACCTGGTTCAGTTTTGTTTCCCTTTTTGTGAATACTGAAATGTTCTTGGTATTGCTCTGATCCGTGCTTGGAAAGAGGACACCAGCAAACTGTTGTCACCATGTAACTTTTAAGATGCCTAGTTGTAACTTTGCAACTCAGAACATTCATCTTCAATAAACTATACTTACCTGGACTTGAAAAGAAGCTCTTTTCTTTTCTTCTGTTGTTTCACATTGCAACAACCCCAACAGTATTGTACCTACTGGTCACTATAACATAAATGACACAGTATTGAGCATTCCCCTCCGGGGTGAATTGCCTGTCCTACTGTCCTAGTATCAAACAGCTCACTGTGCCTATGCGTAAGTCACACAGCACTGGCTAGCGGGCAAGGGTTTTATTTTTTTTATATACTGTACATAGAAATGTCCAGACTGTGAAAAACAAATACATTCAAAACACATCTTTGTGTTTTTATCCCAGTGTTTAACCTTGAGTTTTTACCTTCTTATTTATGCTGTAGCCTACTTGTGACCCCATTACTAATAGTATGTATTGCTAACAACTAGTTTCAGAAACACTGGTGTACATAAATAACTTTATTTAATATAAATTGAAAAAAGCTGTATTTTCTGGTAACACTCCAATGAGTGCATTTGTACAAAAAAGAGGCTATAGTCAGGGCCATAACAAGAGCTGCCATTCTCCCGAGGTCATACACAGGTTTCAAGCTCTAGCTGCAGTATTTATGTGACTGCTTGGTGATAACTACTCAACCTCCAAAAATCTGTGTTACATGGCAAACCAACAGAGAAAATTAAATAATCTTTTGTACTTTACCAGAATTTTTACATTTTACATAATTGCTCTTATTGAAATCATTCTCATCCATTCATTGTACTTACTATGTGCTCATTCTGGACTTTACTCGTATAAATACTTTTCATTTAAGCCAACTGTTCTTAGTTGAACCTGCTCCTACAAGTAATTATTTACTGTATTCTCAATTCAGCTCCAGTACTTTGCCACGACACGGTCATTTCATATTACACAACGACAAGTGCTTATCAAAATATCAAACAAGTTGGACTAAATTACTGCCACAAATGATCAAGTATGAGGTGCAGGCCTATGTACAGTATTTTAAAACTTTTCATAGAAATCATTCTTTTTCACAGCAAGTTAATAAAGCCACAATCCAAATCACAGCTCCCATATAAATCTATTTGCAAAGGCTAGAAGTATAAAACGAATCAACATTCATTCATAGATTGCAGTGCCATATTCTTAATTGTTCAATGAATGAAAATATTTCTAAATACATCATTACCAAATGAAATGGTGAAAATAAAGAGCAGCTTTTTGTTCATCTAAATCACAGCAATGGCAAACACAAGGGCAATCATTTTCTTAAAGTGAAAACTCCCACATTTTCCTCACTGGTCAGCGCTAATGGAATTCTGCCTTCAGAATCACAGCATGAAGGGGGCAGTGCAATGCAGCGCACATGTGAAGCACGTTTCTCCACGCTTCCATAGTGTCTTCTTCAATTATTTGAGGCAATATAAATGTTATCAGAAACACTTTCTTTATTTTTTTATTTTGCATATTTTGAAAACAGCTGATTTTACTTATTTCTTAAAAAAGTCAAAACAAATAAGAAATAAGAAAAATGCTTTCTCATTAATAAGAATACTATAAACTGCCACAACCTACACATTCCACCTAAGGCTGAACAAACTGACATTTAAGTGTGGTTACTCAAAAGACTTCCTCACTTTTACATTCAGCCAAGCTCCAGAAAAAACATCGCCATTCTCAGGTCAGGGTGCCGATTACCAGCTGAAAGGTTGGTCTACGTGACTTGTTAGACCTGAAGCTCTAGGAAGCTGTAATTATTAAACCAGTTTACAGTGTTTTTGTTATCCTTAGTGTTTACTGAATACAGTGTTAGAAGTGAGACAACAGTGAGCGCGGTGCTTCGTTGCTGATCATTAACGTGGGGTCTTGAGACATGGCCTCGTGCTGGTCAGTCTGCACCTCCGAGCCTTCGCTCAGGGAGTACTCCTCCTTCTCCTGCTGCTGGAGGTGTTTCAGAATTTCCTTCGAAAGGAAGTGAGGATCCCCCGCGGCCTGGGAGTCTGCAGGAGAAGCAATTCAATTAACTTAAATTCCCTTCCATTCAATCATTTCAATTCCATTCCAATCAAATCAATTTCATTCCATTCAATCATTTCAATTCCATTCCATTCAATTCCACTCAAATCAATTCAATTCAATCATTTCAATTCTATTCCATTCAAATCAGTTCAATCACTTAAATTCCATTCAAATCAATTATTTCAATTCCATTCAAACCAATTCAATCATTTCAATTCCATTCCATTCAAATCAATTCAATTATTACAATTCAATTCAAATCAATTCCATTCCATTCAATTCAATTCAATTACCATGATGAGTGTCCATGTCTCATTTCCAAAAGGCCAATAGAACCCAACAAACAGTTCCAAACAGCTGATACGTATCACAGGCACCACCTCCTGCATCTACAGGTCGTAGCAGGAGTGTGGCTGTTTACAGGGGGACCCAATGAGGGAGGAAGACTGTGGGGTCTTTGCAACCGAACAGATCTAAATATTGCCACTGAAATTCTTCAAATTTGAAAAGGTGAAAATGAAACATCTAACAATGCATGACAGTCTCTTTAGTACACTTCTTTCTGAATTTAGTTGTATTTTTAAATATATTGTTATTATTTATTTTGCTTACAGTTCCAATAGTGACATCCCTTTACGTGCACTTCAGACATGGTGCAGGCATCGCTCTCAACTGACTGCACTGCAAGGGTACTCTTGTGCTATCAGTGAGGTTGATTCAGATATTCTGTCAGTTAACATGTCCAGCTGCTGTCCTCAATGAATAAAGCTACCTGTGGTATCTGCTACTTGCAACCAGTTCTGGTAAATGTACAGGGTTCTCATAATTGCAAAGGTAAGAATGGGAAAGAGTGAATTTATAGGTTAAAATGTATTCTGTAAATATACCAGATTATAGCAAAATCAATTTAAAACATCTATACTGGGCTTGAAGTGTATACCTAGTTTGGTGAAGATTGGTGCATAATCAAGCCAGTTATGGTGCATGTAGAGTGTGACAGATGGATTGATGGACACAATATGGCAAAAATATAAGAGAAAAAGACTGACATGATGTTGCCAGTTACATAGACAGCAGCGCTTTACCAGGCAAACTGAAACTCTGGTGCTTTCAGTTTGGTCTACTACCAAGACTGCTGTGGCCACTGACTGTGTACAAGGTTTCCTTGACAACAGTTGAGAAGCTGGAAGCTTTAATCAGTTCATACGTCAGGAAATGGTTGGGAGTTCCACGCTGCCTCAGCAGAGTGGGACTTTATGGTAAAATAATACTGCAGCTACCAGTGTCTGCTCTAACCGAGGAATTTAAGTGCGCCAAAGTCCGACTGGAAATAACATTAGTAGATTCACACAACAAATGCATAATGGAGGCAGCACCAGTGTTGAAAACATGAAGAAAATGGGCAGCAAAGAAAGCTGTGGAAGATGCTAAGGATGCCCTTTGAATCAGAGATATTATGGGGCAAGTTCAGCATGGAAAAGGAGGTTTTGGTCTCAGTTCAGCTCAAAGTCAATGAGGTGCAAAAGTGGTAGAAGAGGATCAGGTGTGTAAAGGCCATTTCTCAGGCCAAGCAGGGAGAATGGATGAGATGGGACAGTGTGGAACAATGCAAGATCAGCTGGCAAGACCTATGGACAATGGAACACAGCAGGATAAGTTTCCTCATCAGATCAGCAATGATGTTCTCCCATCACCACAGAACCTAAACCTCTAGGTGGGTGAGGATCCCTCATGTCCTTTGTGTTTATCACCTGCAACATTAAGGCACATTTTGACAGGATGTAAGGTGGGTCTTAGCCAAGGCCTTAGCATTGGAAGCCAAGCGTAACCTGACCAATAAGTTGCCACCAGTTCCATCAAAGCATTACACACAAAAGACCATATTGCTCCGTCCAGGAGAGCAACCACCAAGAAAAGGTGTAAAACCAAGCCTCGTCTAGGACAACTGGAAGCTGCTAGAGACTGGAAGATGCTGGCAGATGTTGGTCAACGGCTTATTTTTCCACCTGAGATTGCCACCACTAACCTTCGACCAGACACTGTGCTGTGGTCTGGATCAGCACGCCTTGTTCATCTGGTAGAGCTAACACTGCCATGGGAGGATGCTGTGGATGGCGTATGATAGGAAGAAACTTTGGTATGCTCAACTAGCTGCTGAAGCGGAACAGCGAGGACGGAGAGTCCGAGTTTACCCAGTGGAGGTGGGTTGTCGAGGATTTGTGGCACACTCTACAACCCGGTTTCTCAGAGATGTCGGGTTCAGTGGCCAAGAGTTGTGTTGCATAGTGAAGAACTTACCTGAAGCAGCAGAAAGGAGCAGCAACTGGCTGTGGTTAAGAAGGAAAGATTCTGGATGGGGATCTCAAGCACAATAGAAAGAAAGAAACACACCTGAAGACCCTGGAGATGTACCCTACTTAGCTCAATCCAGACAACTGTCATGCTGATGGGCTGGGGAGACCGCACTGGGTTGATCCCTGGAGCCAGCATCACAGCCTTTATGTGTACTGATGCACTGGGGAGGCAAAATGAGCTGATCCCTGGAGCCAGCATTACATTTCAGCAATCAACACCAGACAGAAATATATCTATATCATCAGAAAAATGGAAAGAAATGCAAATGGATGGAGATGCAGATGGCTCACATTCGTTTACTGTAAAGCTACGTCTTAGTTGGTGCTTATCTTGGCGAGAGCCGAGTTCAAATCAGCATGAAGTTTTTAACATCTATGTTCATGTAATGGAAATCTGCACTGGTTGTAAAAGCACTAATGATCTTGAAAGATTTCTGTTAGTATTTCTAACTGTATAGTTTGTATTTACGGTACACTATACTGCGTCTATGAGTCTGCGAGTCTGGGTTGGGAAAAAGCATCTCTTATAAATTTCAGCTCAGTAGTTATTAGTGTTCTCTCTGTAGCAAAGAAGAATATGTAAAAAATATAGCATTGTATTGGTAATAGTAACTTACTTCATCAGCTTAATATGTGCAATAATAAATACCGGTACGATTGTCTGCAGCAGCTATTTCTGTAAGTGTGCAGCTTGTATGTACTAGATATGTAGGGTGTATGTATGTACTAGGTAGGTGTGGTGTATGTAGGCTATATGTACTAGATATGTAGGGTATATGTACTAGGTAGGTGGGGTGTATGCACTTGTGATGAGTCAAAGGGATTTCGGTCTGTGATTCAGCCTCCCGACAGTAGATGGCGTCAAACCAACTCGGGACTTCCCTTACCAAGATCTCGTGACCATGGCAAAAGTCATCTTTTGAGGGGCGGCACCTTGGTGAGGGGCGGAAGTACGAGTATGTAAATTCCAGCCACTGGAGTCAAGTGAAGGATAAGGACACTTGTCAGTTGGGGATTGGTGTTCCACTGACTACAGAGGTGGGACATTACATACTAAAGGGAACGTACTACTGTGTTCGGGGTTGGTCCGAAAGTAAAATAGGAGGAGTAACGGGTGGAGGGAGAGACTAGTTTGGTGCAGCGGGATTTAAAAAAAAAAACACTAACATTTCTTTTGTCTTTTTTTGTTTATGTATGGTTCGCCATGAAGACGATTAAAGACGAGTTATCATGATCTGTTTTGGATTTCACCCCTGCACTCCTTCCCTCACACCATTTTGTTTTCTTTTGTTATTTAATTATTTTGTTGTGTATAGATAATAAAAATAAATTATTTTATTTCTGTACACATAAATTATTGTCTGGACATTCCATTTAATACACTCGCGCCTCACAGCACTAATTACAAGAAAAAATACAGTTTTCCCCCTGGGGCCATGAATCTGAAAAAGCTTTATGAAGACATTTGTAAGGTCATTTCAGTAATGCTCTCACAGGCATAAAATCATGCTTATTTTTTATGTGCTGATTTCTGGTTGTTTTCAACCTCAGCAATTGCTAGAAGTAACGCTGAAATGACTTGACAACGAGTTGAGTTTTTTACTCTGTGGAGGGTGTACAGTAATACGTCTCGAGGTAATCGTGTTGGCCCAATCCAGTTCTCCAAGGTTCTGAGAAACTGTTACACTGAAAAAGCAGGGTGTTGCAGTATCACTTTAATGTTAAAACTGCAGCCAAACATCACATCAATGCATTGGAGCAAGGGAAACCCTGCATGCAAAGATGGGAAACTATTTTTGTTAAACTTTAACAAATAGTGTTTTGACAATAAAGAACAGTTTTTTCATCAAATTTAAGCAAATGCAATCGCTAAGATTATCGTTCGCTTAAAGAGAATGTCAGTTGCTCCTGATTTGCTAGCTGCTAGACTCTTTTCCCTTTCGTTTGTGTTGTACTACGTTTCCTCAAAATCAGGCCCACTGACTTCTCATTGAAGCTTTGTCCTTTTACATTTCTAAAGGCTGCACAGTGTTGTGCATATCTCTTGTGTTTTTCACTCAGGCAGCCTGGTATATTTGCTCATTGCCTGTGTCTTTGGCTTGTATCCTCCCTCAGCTCTGCCACGCCCAGCTGTTTCACTCAGCAGTAGTTCTGGTATCTCAGTAGTAGCCCAGTCACCCTGTATTGTAAAACAACTTACCATCATACATAATGAAGCGGTAGCTGTTCCTGCAGTCTCGTGAGTTGTCCAGAATGTCTTTCAGAGTCCTGTAGAACAGCTTGGCCTGTTCCAGACGGTCCTCTCTGCTGAATTCTGCCAACGACTCGTTAGACATCCCATACAAGGACAGCAGAGGTGTGGCATACTCCAGCACACAGTGATGAGGCTGTGAACACAAAGACACACTGGGGTTAGGCACGCTCCAGCACACAGTGATGAGGCTGTGAACACAAAGACACACTGGGGTTAGGCATGCTCCAGCACACAGTGATGAGGCTGTGAACACCAAGACACACTGGTTAGGCACGTTCCAGCACACAGTGATGGGGCTGTGAACACAAAGACACACTGGTTAGGCACGCTCCAGCACACAGTGATGAGGCTGTGAACACAAAGACACACTGGTTAGGCACGCTCCAGCACACAGTGATGGGGCTTTGAACACAAAGACACACTGGTTAGGCACGCTCCAGCACACAGTGATGAGGCTGTGAACACAAAGACACACTGGTTAGGCACGCTCCAGCACACAGTGATGAGGCTGTGAACACAAAGACACACTGGATAGGCACGCTCCAGCACACAGTGATGAGGCTGTGAACACAAAGACACACTGGTTAGGCACGCTCCAGCACACAGTGATGAGGCTGTGAACACAAAGACACACTGGTTAGGCACGCTCCAGCACACAGTGATGAGGCTGTGAACACAAAGACACACTGGTTAGGTATGCATCAGACTGTGTTTCCAGAGCGGGCTTGTTTAAAACAACGCCATCAGGATATATGGTGACCACATTACTTTCTGGTTTGTGAAGGTAGTAGTTTATTGGCATGTTTCAACAAATGTTTTTTTCTTGAAGTTGTGTAAAGCCTTTAGTTATTTAGTATAACATTCTCTAGTTCAAAGTGTTGTTGCTAAATGCATTTTAAATTTTTAAAATGCATTTTCTAACCAGACAGCATATTGTTTGCACCCTTCTTGTTTAAAGCCTGAAAGGAAGGGAAACCATCTTTATGAAAGCAGACAACACATTGTATGCACCGTTCCTTTTTCATTTTTCACTTTGTATAGCGCTCTGGGAAGGGTGCTATATAAAAATACATTTGCATTGTATTGCATTGTATTTTATGTACTCTCTCCTACACCAAAATATGTGACAGATTTCAAAACACAGAATAACTTGGAAGGGACATGTTGCCTCTTTTCACAAGCAAGTGATACAAGTGAAATACACATGAATAAAAAAATTGTGTGCCAAATGACACAATGCTACCTAGGCGTACCACAGTGAAATCTGAACAGAAATGGAAAGTGAGGTTTCAGAGGGCTGGAAGTGCACTTATTTTTACATATAGAGTACATTAATTTTACATATAGATTATATTAACTTTACATATAGATTACATTTTAGAACATTAATAAATAGTTCCAAGCAGTTTTCAAATATAGTGCACAAACAGCACTGTTACAAAACTGTACGTACAAATAGAGCACCACAAATGATCACATGCAAGATTTATTAATATTTTCTAGTGCCCACTAGTTGACTATTTTTACCTTGCATGTTCCACGCTGGCAAATATATAGTAGCACTGGTTTCAACACAAGAAAGGGAGGGTCAGTGACAATGCTGAAAATGCTTTAATAGGACAGGGATATGCTGAACTGTGTTTGTATACGTACCCGTTTAGCATCATCATAAATCGCATAGAGGCTGTGCTTGTAAACTCTTGTTCTAACACCCGCCCGGTCAATCACAATGTCTGGAAGATTTTCTAGGAATACTATGTTAGAATCTTCATCTTCCAACTTGTCTGGGATTGTGCAGCTCAGAGGCATTAGAATGTGGAGCTTCCATGTATCCTTGCACTTTAAAATTGAATTCTTATTTTTGTCACAGAAAATCTGGATGGAGTCCTTCAGTTCTGCAATATAATAGAAATTCAGTCATCAGAAGGACCCTTTAGAACACCCAGTTCTCTGTGTTATCTGCTCTTCTATTTCAGAATTAGGTTTCCAGTTTAAAATGTGTTAAAACGTCTGAACAGCAAAATCTCCATTTTGGTCTATAACATAAAACACAAGGACAGTAAGATGCTCATCTATACAAAGTAACATGTCTTAATGTCCACAGAGCTAACAAAACAAATCCAGTGTACCTTACCTAGTGTGAATTACTTTCATTTTGTAGGTCTAACATACATTGTTTGCCCAATTTGGAATGTCTAATACTTTTTTCCCCTCACCACAACAATTCCCCACACAGCTCAGGAGAACTGGACTTTCAGTGGGCATCCTCAGATCCCACGACCAAGCCAGCTTCCTGTTTTACACCCAGGAACTTGTGAGCAGATGTCAGTGAGTTACCAACCACTGGAAGACAAAGACCAGCCCTGCCTTTACCAGGGGAGACCATCAGGGGTCCTTGCGCTCCCCTAACTGCATGACTCACCCTGCATACCATGCGACCAGACCTTACCAGGGGAGCCATCCAACAGGAGTTACATAAGGAACACAGACCACTGAAAAACATGTTGCTGAGAGTTCTGGGAGAATTAGAAGAACTCCAACTCATTTTCAATAACCAATATCAGGTTTTCCAATAAATGGCTGTGTTCTTGTTATTTCTTCCCCTCTTAAAATTTTTTGTATCAAACGTTCCATTTACTAACTCACAAGTGGCAGCTGTAGTCATGCTGTATTTTAAGGGCCATGTTTTTAGTTTATAAACTCTTAACAAACTGTGTAAATTTTTAGCTAAGGTTTGGGGTTAGGGTTAGGAATAAGGTTAACAAAATCCTGATTTAGTTTGCTAAACATTATTACAGTAACAATTTGAACAGATTTCAAGCATATGATTGACTAGGTATTGATCATCCATAGCCTCTGGTGTTTGCAGTTTTAACATGGTTTATTAGCTGTTAACAGTGGCTCTGGCCACACTGACCCCTGCGGCCAAGCAGAGCTGACTTCGACCCCTGGCGAAGCAGTTCCAGAGACTCCAGGCGATGCGGAGCAGCTGGCAACCCCAGGTGAGGCAGAACGGCTGACAACCCCAGGCGATGTGGAGCAACAGGCAACCCCAGGTGATGCCAGGCAGGCATCCTTGGGCGAAGCGAGGCAGGCATCCTTGGGCAAAGCGAGACAGGCATCCTTGGGCGAAGCGAGGCAGGCATCCTTGGGCGAAGCGAGGCAGGGAGTCAGGACAAGCTGGGGTGCGGGTGTTGGCCCTCTTCTCGGCCACTGTGGCCGGATGGTTCTTCCCTGTGCTTCCCTCAGCAGCCTATGAAAGGGCTGCTGAGGACCGCCAGCATCTATTCCTGGTCCTTCTGGTGCAGGGAGAAGCAGCTCCTGATCCTCTCCCCCTGATGGTGATGGAGGCAGAGGCTGCTCCAGCTCCTCTCCTCGTGATGGTGAGGGAAGTGATACCAGCAGGCATTCATCCTCTGCTGGTGGGGGAAGTGATACCAGCAGGTATTCATCCTCTGCTGATGGGAGAAATGATACCAGCAGGCATTCATCCTCTGCTGGTGGAAAGGGACCCAGCAGGCATTCACCCTCTGCTGGTGGACGGAGACCCAGCAGGCATTCACCCTCTGCTGGTGGACAGGGACCCAGCAGGCATTCACCCTCTGCTGGTGGATGGCGACCCAGCAGGCATTCACCCTCTGCTGGTAGACAGGGACCCAGCAGGCATTCACCCTTTGCTGGTGGAGGTGGAGGTGGCAGAGACAGCTCCTGCTGCTCTGCTTCTGCCGGTGGAGGTGGCAGAGGCGTGTAGTCTCCTGCCGGTGAAGGTGGCAGAGGAAGAGGCAGCTCATGCTACTCTACTCCTGCCAGTGGAGGTGGCGGAGGCAGAGGCAGCTCCTGCTGCTCTGCTACTGCCGATGGAGGTGGCGGAGGCGTGTAGTCTCCTGGCAGCGGAGGTGGGAAAGGCGTCTAGTCTCCTGGCGGTGGTGGTGGGAGCAGCATGTAGTCTACCATTATTACAGAGGACTGGTATGGCTCTCCCTCACTTGCAGAGGAAAATGATGAAGGCAGAGGAAGCACCTGCTCTACTCTCCTCCAGGTGGTGACGGTAGGGGAAGTGATACCAGCAGGCACTCACCCTCTGCTGGTGGAGGTGGCAACAGCAGTCTCTCGGGCTTTGGTTTCCCACAGTCCCCCCGTCTGGGCGCTGGATGCTCACGGTCTCCCCGTCTGGGCGTTGGACGCGCAAGGTCCCCCTGTCTGGGCTCTGGACGCACGGGCTCCTCCCACAGAGGCATTACTTCCGGCTCTATATATTGCATGGGGCAGATAGCCAGCGTGTGCCCATATGCCCCACAGCCGGGGCAGATCTCCGCCGCGAGGTTCTTTAAAAAAACCTCCCAATTGCCATCCCCGACCTCTTCCTGCTGTGGCTGCTGCTGCAGATTTTTTCTGCCCCTCCTCCTCCTCACCTTCCTCTCCTGGGCCGGTTCCTCCTCCTCCTCTTGGAAGGGGCAGACAGCCACCATGTGCCCATACACCCCGCAGGCAAGGCACCAGCCTTGGTCCTCCAGACCATTGAGGAGCTCCTCCAGGTATGTGGAGCCATCTCTCCAGACTTCCAACTGCACGTGACTTAATAAAGTGCAATTCCCCGTGCTCACATATTATTACATTTTATTTGCATGTGAAGTGCTGTGCAATCCTTGTGCCTAAATACAAGGATTTACATTTTAAACACCTGTGTTACACAGACCCGTTTATATCCCGTGTAGCAATGACTATACACCAACATTAACACACAATACAAAATACACACAGGGATGGGCACTTTGCCACATCATGGTAAATAAGTGTGTAAGCATGATAATGTTAGTTTGTAAGCATGATAATTATAATGAAAAAGGAACAATAAGGAATGATAAAAATAACAAATATTAAACAGGAAGGTAATGAAATGTAGATCATAGGAGATAAAACACACTTACTTGGCAGAACCAGTTTTAAATATCCTATGTAAAAAGACCAGGCCAAGCCATGAGCAACATTCATCTTTCTGTTCTCACATATTGTCGAGATTTCCACTGCCGTTGGGCTCTAAACATGAAGAAACAGCATTAGAAGCCATTGGCAAGCAGGGATACTGTATTTACTCACTGCAACAAACAACGTTAGGATAGCGTTCAGTTTGCAACACAAACCCACAAAACTAGGGAAATTGAGCCATGTTCTACCAGGACATTGCAGCATAGACTGGGGAAGTGTGGCGTCTCCCCAGAACCCACATGTGTAATAGATGGTCTGCCTCCACTACCGAGGAGTGTAGAAACAAATCAATGAAACAGATAGCAGTGTCTTGTTGAGCAGGGATGAGAGGTTACTCATTTCCAAGCAATAAAGCAATAGCAGCAGCACATAATCACACTGCAATGTAGTGCTGTGACAGACTGCACTGTCCCTCTGTAACACTGCGACAGACTGCACTGTCTCTATGTAACAATGTGACAGACTGCACTGTCCCTCTGTAACACTGTGACAGACTGCACTGTCCCTATGTAACAATGTGACAGACTGCACTGTCCCTCTGTAACACGGTGGCAGACTGCACTGTCCCTCTATTGCCCTGTGACAGACTGTACTGTCCCTCATTAACACTATGACAGACTGCACTGTGACAGACTGCACTGTCCTTCATTAACACTGTGACAGACTGCACTGTCCCTCTGTAGCAATATGACAGACTACACTGTGATAGACGGCACTGTCCCTCTGTAACAATGTGACAAACTGCACTGTCCCTCTGTAACACTGTGACAGACTGCACTGTCCCTCATTAACACTGTGACAGACAGACTGCACTGTTCCTCTGTAGCACTGTGACAGACTGCACTGTCCCTCGTTAACACTGTGACAGACTGCACTGTCCCTCTGTAACAATGTGACAGACTGCACTGTCCCTCATTAACACTGTGACAGACAGACTGCACTGTCCCTCTGTAGCACTGTGACAGATTGCACTGTCCCTCGTTAACAGGGTGGCAGACTGCACTGTCCCTCTACAGCGCTGTGACAGACTGCACTGTCCCTCATTAACGCTGTGACAGACAGACTGCACTGTCCCTCTGTAATGCTGTGACAGACTGCACTGTCCCTCTGTTACACTGTGATGGAGTGCACTGCCCCTCGGTAGCACTGTGACAGACTGCACTGTCCCTCTGTAGCACTGTGACAGACTGCACTGTCCCTCTGCAGCACTGTGACAGACTGCACTGTCCCTCTGCAGCACTGTGACAGTGTGACAGACTGCACTGCACATAAAGGTTCTGACACACCCACTATGTCACTGAGGGCAGGGACAGGGAGATGGACAGACTCACTTATCAGTGCAAAAGAGTCCCCAAATCAATAGATGATTAAATTACTCACCCAAAATTGTGACCCCGTGAATAGCATGAAACAGGCGCATGCTGTGAGAATACAAATCCAATCTTCAAGTTTGATGGAGACAAAACACAGAAAGACTGCAACACAGACATTTTTCCAACTGAAACATGCCTTCAAAACTTCTATTAAACTGCTTCTGTACCTGCAAAGGGGTTACACAACGTAAGGATATTCATGTCATTTAGAGGAAACAATATAATTATGTTATATTTGTGTTATAATTTGTCAATTTGGACCTAGTAGAATATAATAGCGTACAAAGCTATGAACATTTCTTGTAGGGCAAAGAGTAGGCAGTTACTAAAGTAATTGTATTTTACAAAACAATTCCTTATATCTGACTGTGACAAAAGATAGAATGATTCTTGGTGATAAATCTCCCTCTGACCTGTGAGGACGCTGCGTAAAGGGAACAGTGCATTGGACTGGATGGCCTGACGATTCATTCCCAGGGTTAGGTGGAAGTTGGCCATCTAGAAAGGAGGCGGAGCTACGGTACACCTAGTCATCGTCCCAGAAGGGAAGCGATGTGGAAACCTTAGATCGGAGGAGAAACGGCTGCACTCGAAAACCAAGGGGGCATGACTGACAGTTTATAAGGGAACGTAGCAAGGTTCCTTTTGTTACGGTTAAGGTTGAACTGCTAAAGGCCAAGTGAAACGTAACTGTGTTTTGTTTGCTTGTTTCATCTAACTGTTGTATTTCTTATTTGTTAAACAGCTAACACAATCCGGAGCGGTCACTTCAGGTCAGCACAAACCCGGACAACCATCACTATTGTTTACGGATAAATTGTATTTGCACCACTAGCACTAATAGCATGCACCCTGGACTTGTCCTCATGTTTGTGTATTATGTGTGTTTAAATACCATGCTTATTATTTTGGGACTGAACCCCGTGTTTATTTAACTGAGCAGAACTCATCGTTGGGTACTGCCAGTCCTCCATTTATTGTTTACTGTTGTCATCACTATATTGGATTACAAACTAAAACCATCAGTTCACCAGTACTTTGTTGTCTGTCGTTATCTTGAACACTGCATCACCTCTACACCTGCGCACTGCAATCCACATTGCCACACTGACACGTTGCACTTCCATTAACTACATAGGTCTTAAATGTGCAGTTTTTAAAGAAGCATGTGTTATTATCACAAACGTGTATTTACTTTGTAAACAGATATCTGGTGCTCTACACTGGGCTAATGAAAGTTCCAAGTCTATTACTGCTTTACTTTCTTGCTCATTTCACCCAGCAGTGTCTTCTGGGTCAAAGCATGTTACTGGCTGAAGGTGTGTCAGTCAATAGGGGAAGCAGCTGATTATTTTTTGACAGGAAAGAAGCCATGCAGGGGTGGGGACAATTTCACTCTCCAGGAAGTGCAACAGAGACTAAAAGCATGGCTTGCTTAAGCATTATTAAAGCACTGTTGAGTTGTGTGTCGTATCTGCATTGTCTTGCAACAACATCCAAGGACAAGACTGGACGAAAGGCACTGACCATTGTAGTCAACTAGTTTGGGTAAAATCCCAAAAAGGACAAGGACTAAACAAGACACACAGACTAGAAAAGTTGACTGAAACAATAATTATTATTCCCTGTAGGCCTATTAATCTCTGTGTCAAAGAGAACCCAGAACTTTAACTCTTAAGTGGTTCATTTTTATCAGCACTGTGTTAATAAAAGGCACACACACTTACCTTGGTCTGAACTGAAAGACTATTTCCTCTGACAGGTGACAAACACCTTTTAAAATTCCACAAAATGAAAAGATCAATCCAGGAACAGCAAAACAATGAAAAATATCATCAGTTTGAACAATCAAAGCAAAAACTGAAAGCAAAATCCCAAAGCAGATCGCAGAGTATCTTGCCAGCGGCCCGCGGGGTTGAGGGATCTCTGGGTTGTCTGGGTGGACTTGCATCTGAAAGAGGAATGAAAAACTCATGAGAAAGAGGAATAGCCACTGCTATACTGCTCTGATTTACAACCCCACCCCCCAGGTGACCTGTGTGCATGGCTCTCCACACCCCCCAGGTCACCTGTGTGCATGGCTCTCCACACCCCCCAGGTCACCTGTGTGCATGGCTCTCCACACCCTCCAGGCCACCTGTGTGCATTGCTCAACACAGCCCCCTGGACACCTGTGTGCATGGCTCTCCACACCCCCCTGGACACCTGTGTGCATGGCTCTCCACACCCCCCTGGTCACCTGTGTGCATGGCTCTACACAGCTCCCAAGTCACCTGTGTGCATGGCTGTACACACCCCCAGGTCACCTGTGTGCACGGCTGTACAAAGCCCCCTGGTCACCTGTGTGCATGGCTCTACACAGCCCCCAGGTCACCTGTGTGCATGGCTGTACACACCCCCAGGTCACCTGTGTGCATGGCTCACTACACCCCCCTGGTCACCTGTGTGCATGGCTCTACATACCCTCCAGGTCACCTGTGTGCATGGCTCTCCACACCCCCCAGGTCACCTGTGTGCATGGCTGTACACAGCCCCCTGATCACCTGTAAGCATGGCTCTACATACCCTCCAGGTCACCTGTGTGCAAGGCTCTACACACACCCCTGAAGCCACTGACACTGAAGTCGCCAACTACGACCTGGTAAAGCGAGCCATCCTATGCCGGCTCAACATCATGGGGAAAACGCACAGGGTAAGATTCCAGGAGTAACGAGGATCCCCAGTTACATAAGAACATAAGAAAGTTTACAAACGAAAGGAGGCCATTCGGCCCATCTTGCTCGTTTGGTTGTTAGTAGCTTATTGATCCCAGAATCTCATCAAGAAACTTCTTGAAGGATACCAGGGAGTCAGCTTCAACAACATTACAGGGGAGATGATTCCAGACCCTCACAATTCTCTGTGTAAAAAAGTGCCTTCTATTTTCTGTTCTGAATGCCCCTTTGTCTAATGTCCATTTGTGACCCCTGGTCCTTGTTTCTTTTTTCAGGCTGAAAAAGTCCCTTGGGTCGACACTGTCAATACCTTTTAGAATTTTGAATGCTTGAATTAGGTCGCCACGTAGTCTTCTTTGTTCAAGACTGAACAGATTCAATTCTTTTAGCCTGTCTGCATATGACATGCCTTTTAAGCCCGGAATAATTCTGGTCGCTCTTCTTTGCACTCTTTCTAGAGCAGCAATATCTTTTTTATAGCGAGGTGACCAGAACTGCACACAATATTCAAGATGAGGTCTTACTAGTACATTGTACAGTTTTAACATTACTTCCCTTGATTTAAATTCAACACTTTTCACAATGTATCCGAGCATCTTGTTAGCCTTTTTTATAGCTTCCCCACATTGTCTAGATGAAGACATTTCTGAGTCAACAAAAACTCATAGGTCTTTTTCATAGATTCCTTCTCCAATTTTAGTATCTCCCATATGATATTTATAATGTACATTTTTATTTCCTGCATGCAGTACCTTACACTTTTCTCTATTAAATGTCATTTGCCATGTGTCTGCCCAGTTCTGAATCTTGTCTAGATCATTTTGAATGACCTTTGCTGCTGCAACAGTGTTTGCCACTCCTCCTACTTTTGTATCGTCTGCAAATTTAACAAGTTTGCTTACTATACCAGAATCTAAATCATTAATGTAGATTAGGAATAGCAGAGGACCTAATACTGATCCCTGTGGTACACCACTGGTTACCACACTCCATTCTGAGGTTTTTCCTCTAATCAGTACTTTCTGTTTTCTACATGTTAACCACTCCCTAATCCATGTACATGTGTTTCCTTGAATCCCAACTGCGTTCAGTTTGAGAATTAATCTTTTGTGCGGGACTTTGTCAAACGCTTTCTGGAAATCTAAATAAACCATGTCATATGCTTTGCAAATATCCATTATCGATGTTGCATCCTCAAAAAAATCAAGCAAGTTAGTTAGACACGATCTCCCTTTCCTAAAACCATGTTGACTGTCTCCCAGGACCCTGTTACCATATAGGTAATTTTCCATTTTGGATCTTATTATAGTTTCCATAAGTTTGCATATAATAGAAGTCAGGCTTACTGGTCTGTAGTTACCTGGTTCAGTTTTGTTTCCCTTTTTGTGGATCGGTATTACCTTTGCAATTTTCCAGTCTGTCGGTACCACCCCTGTGTCAAGAGACTGCTGCATGATCTTGGTTAGCGGTTTGTAAATTACTTCTTTCATTTCTTTGAGTACTACTGGGAGGATCTCATCCGGCCCAGGGGATTTGTTTATTTTAAGAGCTCCTAGTCCCTTTAACACTTCTGCCTCAGTTATGCTAAAGTTATTTAAAACTGGATAGGAACTGGATGACATGTGGGGCATGTTGTCAGTATCTTCCTTTGTAAAAACTTGTGAAAAGTAATCATTTAATATATTTGCTATTTTTTTTCTTCATCTACGATTTTGCCATTTGTATCTCTTAAACATTTAATCTCCTCTTTGAATGTTCGCTTGCTGTTGTAATATTGGAAAAACATTTTGGAATTCGTTTTAGTTCCCTTAGCAATGTTCATTTCTATTTCTCTCTTGGCCTTTCTAACTTCCTTTTTGACTTGCGTTTGCAGTTCTGTGTACTCTTTCTGCGTACTTTCTTTTTGGTCCTTTTTTAATGCTCTGTAAAGTGCCTTTTTTCGCTGAATATTTTTTTTTAATTGATCTATTAAACCATTTTGGCAATTTAGTTTTACATTTAGATTTGTCTACTTTAGGGATGTAATTGTTTTGCGCCTCTAGTACTACATTTTTGAAGAACAACCATCCTTCTTCTGTGGGTGTTTTCTTTATTTTACTCCAATCTACTTCTGCTAGTCTCTGTTTCATACCTTCATAGTTTGCTTTTCTAAAATTGTAAACCTTAGCTTTAGTCATTACTTTTGGGGTTCATGCCCCAGGGTGGTTGCGCAGCAGTTGTGTGACCACATGGCGCACTGGCTAAGCCCTGCCCAGAAAACGGGTCTGCAAATGGGCGGAGGCATAGCAGTGGAGCAATTCTGCCATGTGGATACGGCGCCACAACCCCGCCACACTGGAAGCAGCAATAAACTGGCTGAGGACTCCCTGGTCTCAGCCCACACCAACCTGTCCACAGCTCCTGTCCGCCAGAGTAGCTGTACACCACCTCCTCTCTCTTCTTCACCTACAACATCTTCGGCCCCAATGGGCAACTTTGCCTCATCTTCATGGAGGTCAAGGTTGGCCCCCAGCAGGGGTAAAGCTGTTACTTTAACCCTGTTGTCATATCAGCAATGAGACAAACATATAACCAATGTTCCCTCCTTCTCCCCTATCTGTTTTAGATATAACCAACAGGGGCACCAGGCCAGGCCAGGCCAGGCCATCCCCATCGGTAATGGAGTGTGACATGGTGGCATGCAAATTGGGCATCTGAAGTGGGTAACAGCGGGTAAAATGGTCGGGAGGGGCCTTGTATTGTTAATGCAGTTTTAGGCAAGGTGAAAACCCACACATTAGTGGACACTGGGTGTGAGCAGACCTTAATTAAGGCAGATCTGTGTCGTGGCAGCCACAAGGTCAGGTAGCAATCTCCTGCGTCCATGGAGATACGGTGTCATACACCACCCTAAAAGTATATTTATCGGTAGAACCGATAAAATGCCACCTAGTAGTTGGGGTCAGAAAGGCTACCACACCCAATAATTCTGGGTCGAGACTGGATAGATTATAGAGAATTAGTTAAATGAACTGCAGTCTCAAAAAAAAGAAAGGGATATAACTGAAGTTTTTCCTTTTCAAACTGAAAAGTTTTCCCCCATTTTTCATCCAAGAAAAACAAATAAGGAGAGACGGATACAAAAATGGGAGGGGCATTAATGAGACAAGGCTAGGGTTTGCTGGGAGAACGCTCCAAAGTGTGGGGCCAACATAATGACTTGTCACTACTGCATGCTTGGGGACAGGTCTGGTCTATTGAAGCTAAGGATGTTGACAGTGCAGTATCAAGGGGCAATTACTGTATAGGGTAAACTTAGCTGCTGTCACAGGACAGCCTGTAACACAATTGGTTACCCCGTTTTTTTGGCCCGAGGTCATGAGCTGACGCACGATATCACTTTTGCGGGGCTCCTCGGAGCTGACAAAACAAGGGGACGGATATTGGCTTGATCCTATTGGGTAGGATGTCATACTGATATGTTGAAATATGTAGCCACATGCCCCGACTGCCAGCGAGTAGCGCCGGGTCGAGTGCACCCCGCCCCTTTGGTTCCACTGCCGATTATTTCTACCCCCTTTGAACGCATTGCAATGGACATAGTGGGCCCATTGCTACCTTCTTCTTCCGGATATATGCATATATTAGTGGTGGTGGATTATGCAACACGGTACCCGGAAGCAGTTTCATTGAGGCCAACTAGTGCAGCTGCACTTACCAAAGAATTACTGCAGATTATGGCTAGAGTAGAGATCCCCAAGGAGAGCTTGACAGAAACCAACTTTCTGTCTAACACGCTACAAAAAGTGTATAAAATATAAAAAATACATCCCATCAAGAAATCTGTTTATCATCCACACATGGATGGTTTGGTGGAACATTTTAATCAGTCTGTAAAACAGAAGCTGAGACGTTTTGTAAACCAAGAGCAAAAGCATTGGGCATTTTTTCTTCCCTACCTCCTTTTTGGCATGAGAGAGGTGCCACAGAGTTCGACAGGGTTCTCCCCTTTCGAGCTCTTGCCTGGCCGACAGCCTTGCGGCATCCTCGATCTGTAGAGAGAGGGTTGGGAGGAGCACAAAAGCTCATCCAAACATGTAGTGCTGCATGTGCTCCTACTATGAGATAGTCTGGATTTGATTGTCGTTTGGCCCAGGAGAACCTCAAATCGGCTCAGCACCGGCAACAGCAGCATTACAATAAAAGTGCACTAATTCCAACCTTTCAACCAAGAGACAAGGTAATGCTGTTGCTTCCCTTCTCAGAACCAAAATTATGTGCTAAATGGCAGGGGCCATATGAAGTGATTCGGGCTATAGGAAAGGTGAATTATAAAACTAGATTTTATCATGTAACTTTATTAAAGCCTTGGGAGGCCTTATATATAGCCCCAGACAAATGTACAGGATGATTTATTCCCCTGTCCAGAGACCCTAGCATTAAAATCATTTAGATGGGGGAACAATTTGTTCCAGAGCAGCAACGGGAGCTGCGTAAGCTTATTGAGGATTTCAGCGATGTTTTTTCTGATTTGCCCGGCAGAACTAATTTGGTTGAATATGACATTATCTCTCCACCAGGTGTCACAGTACGAGAGAGGCCTTACCGGATCCCAGAAAGTCGAAGGAGTGGCGATCGCAAAGAGACATGGGACATGCTCAAACTTGGGGTGATTGAATCTTCCAGGACAGCAACAATCGCTTCTGTGTAGACTTCCAGAAGGTAAACGCTATTGACAAGTTCGATGTGTACCCCATGCCTCGGGTCGACAAACTTCTAGATAGTCTGGGAAAGGCGCAGTCTTGTCCCAAAAGGTTGATGGAGTAGAACACCCATATTGTATATCAGTAAAAAGATGCTCCCTCGGTAGCACAACTACTCCATAGTTGAAAAGGAGTGTTAGGCCATTAAATGGGCTACTCACTCCTTACGATACTACCTGCTAGTACTCTCATTTGATCTTGTTACAGATCATGCTCCACTCAAGTGGTTAAGCTTAATGAAGGATAGCAATGCCCGGATAACTTGGTGATATCTGGTATTGGAGCCCTTCATGTACCACATGGTACATCGTGCAGGGAAAGACCACCAAAATGCAGATTATTTTTCCTGGGAGGGGGGAGTAACAGGAAAGTTAAATTCAACCGAGTGTTCCTTCGGCTCCACTCTGAGCGGCCTGTGAGGGCGCTAAGTAATGGGAACAGAGTACCCTGGACTACTTGGCCTGACACTTTATTCCGAGGGTTTCAAGGAAGTCGGTCATTTAGAAAAGGGGTGGAGCTTCGGTACACTAACTCATTGACCCAGAAGGGAAATGATGTGCCAGCCACGGATTGGAGGAGTGGCTGCAATCGTTTACCAAGGGTATGACTGACAGTATAAGTAGGGGTCGAAGCGATGTAATCCGTTCCTTCGTTTTGGTTAAATAGTAAAAGAACCTAAAAGGACATGTATTGTAACTATACGTACTGTGAGTGTTTGTTTGTTTTGTCTAATTGCTGGCCAGCACAAACCCAGAACAGCACTGCACTCATTTCGCAATAAACTGTATTTGTATCACAATCACTCATTCATGCATTAAACAGACTTGTGAATGTGTTTTGTGTTTAATGTGAGGATACAATAACAGGACTATTATTTTGGAACCAAACCGGGGATTATAAAGTAAGTAATACACATTGCTGTATTACTTACCAGCTTTATTATTTACTGTTTGTTTTGCCGTTAGGCACTGGACATAAAAGAAATAAAAACAAACCTTTGCACCTGGATTGTAATTCTGTCTGTTCTTTGATCACATGCACCTGCACAGTATTAACCACTTTGTCAGAGAGAGGCTGTAGGAAAGGAAAGGAAGATTGTTAAAAAGGGAAATATATTTTAACCCAGGATTGGAATAATTAAACCAAAGTATACTATTAAACCAAACTTTCTATATGTATTATTCTATACTTGCACTGCATTCACTTGCAGCTGTGTTCAGGAACTCCCTGGTACCAAAAAAGAATAACATCAGTTCAAAAGTTCACCTCACATATTTTGGAAATGTAGGGGAGGTGGATTATGGGATGATGGCCCATTAGAAAGAGTTACTGGGTGTATTTGAAAATGTTATTCACTTGAAAGACATGAGCTGTCAAGGCATATTAATGTTTAAGATTTAATTATGACTTATGATGTAAAAAGCAAAGCAAAAGCTCCATGAAAACCGAGGTAAAATCCTAGTTAATTGTCACTCAATTTGGAACTACAAGCTGATGTAATCCATGCTCTGAAGATCTCTGATCCACCTGATTGCTGTTGCTTTGCCTTTGAAGGCAGTTTCTGTCCTTACATTAAAATCTACACTTCCATAAATATTTTGGAAGAACTATTTTGAATCTATATCTATTTTATATTGATGCATTGCTATAAGGGATAGGATTTATGTTTTAGTTGTGGAGAGCCTGATGTCACGAAGCCGGAAAAATAACAAACAGGCAGGTACTGCAGATGCAAAAAGACGCAGCGCACCGTTTACTAAACACACAAAAATAAATAAAATATTTAAACAAAAATAAACCTGCTCACAGAGCTCAAAAAATAAACGTTCAAACAAAAATATATCTTGAACACAAAACGCTCAGGTCCAGCTGGGCAGTAGCTTTCACTGCACTTCTGAGTTTTAGTTTTGTTTCATATTTCCTCTCACTCTGCCGTACTCTATACACCCCACCCAGAGTGCAGAGAGCTGCAGGATTTTATTTACTATGGCCGAGGGGTTAAACTATCAATTCTCTCATTACCCCTCGGCCACATTCTGCACAAGTTTTAAAATTAGCACCTGGCAGAGGACGGTCTGCCAATCTCGTCTCTGCCGGAAAACATCTAAATAAAAAGAAAACAATAACAAAACAAACGTGGCCAAGCCGTCAAAACAATAACAAAACACACGGCATTCCACTGTCATATATATACAAATATACAATACATAAATCATAATAAACAAAACTGGGCAGTAGCTTTCACGGCACTTCTGAGTTTTAGTTTACTTTCGTTTTGTTTTAAATCTCTCCTCTCGCTCTCCCGTACTCTCTCCTTTGTACACCCCACCCAGAGTGCATAAAATAAATAAACAAAACTCAAAATAACACAGGGGCAGAGGGGGGTGACCCCGTTCTAAAAAGAAATACTGTACAGGGCTACTCATATCCCTATATAAGATATATATATTATAGATATATAATATATATTATAATATATATAATATATATATAATATGGTTTAGACTTTAGGTTTAGACTTTAGCAGTGGGGGTTTTAGCTTTATGCATGCACAGCTTAACGGTAAAACATGTTATAATCATAAACGTGTTAAAGTACTAATGCTATCATACCTGTTAAGGCACTGGACCTCCCAGATTGCCTGTCAGTTTGGATTCGACGTAGTCTGTAACCCTTACAAAAGTTTATAGTTTGCGGCAAGCTTGTAGCTAATGTGCCGCAAGTTTGCAGATTAAAAGGTTAACCACAAAATGTCGCCAGATGTTTGTAGTCATTTGCCAGTAGTGGCTAACTTTAAAGCAAACCTCTGGCAACCATCAGATTGATTGTCGCTAAAGGCAAAAACTTTGCCAGAAGTTTGCCAGAAAAAAAAATGACTGCCACCACCTCACCCTTTGTTCTGACAATCTAATTTGCAGTTTTTCTGACCCTTTTTTTGTTCAAATTAGTTAAATGCCTAGCTATTTAGCATCCTCTTCTACGAGAATAATAATTTGAAATTTTTTCTCCAGCTGTCGATTGACGGCTGGAGTTGACAATATCTTTTTTGGCATTTAAATAGAAATACTACTAATAAACACAATATTAAAACATGCATTTCATGGAACAAAAATTAATACATTTGATGTGACAGCTCTGAGTAACAGAGGTAGCATGTAATTAATGTGATATATGGCACTGTTACTGTTGGCTTTAATCTCGTGTTTTTTTTTTCTTCTTCTTACTGAAAAGCAGTGTTATCAATTCTGCCTGTTGTAAACTGAATTTTTTGGGATTGTTGGTCTTCATTTAGAATAGAAAATTCCCCTGGAAAGTAAATACAAGTTGTGTTTCTTTGAAATTATATTTAACCAATGATATCCATTTGGTCATGTGCTTTTCTGTATATTAATTAACAACAACCAATGGTTATATATTCGTTTTGCTGATATTATCTTGCAATGCATGTTTTACTTATCAATACTAACTAGTCTGCAATAACACGGGCCAGTGGGGTCGCGTAGTCATTTTTATTGTTAGGAGGAGGTCGCAGTGCAGCGAAATTTGAGCATCAATTCGAACATTCTGCGAGCTACGAGGTCTCGAGCAGATAGCAGGTCTATTTAAATGCCTAAAAGGCAAACGTCATAGAAAAATTCCAATTAGCATCCTCGTAAAAGAGGATGCTAAATAAATAGGCATTTAACTAATTAAAAGAAAAACCAGAAAAAGGACTGTAAATTAAATAAGAATTGTAAAAAGGGAGGTGGTACAGAGCACGCCCCCTAGGGTCCACTGGTCGACAAATGATGCCATGTCGCCAGCAGACTCCGCGTGGGCGTGCTCTAAATGAATCCGGGAACGGAGGAGGGCCCTGAACATGTGGCCAGCCCTGAGGAAGGATCTCACAGAGTTTAGGATTCTCTCGAAATCCCCCCATTTGTCCAGGGCCAGCTGAACCTTATCCCTGCGGTGGGTGGTGGCCTCCAAGAAGTCCAAGAGCTCCGCCGCAGGGATGTTCGGAGAAGAGGAGGACAGAGCCTCCGAGCCCGCGCCGCACGCGGACTTCGACTCCTCCTCCCTCTCCTCCGGTTCTCCACCGCCCCCCTCGCGGTGAAGAAGCACAACACACTCACGTTGGTGAGTGAGCGCGTTGCGTCTTATTTTGATTTTCACCGAGTCTCCCGGCGTCCCACCCCCGGGGGACGGCGCGGGAGACATCGGCGGAGGGACCCTCGCGGGCGTCGTCTGCACCCTGGATTTAGGGGGCGCAGACGGGCGCCCGACGCGTGCCGCCGAACCCGACGGCATGGGTCCCTCTTTCGGGGGCCGAGGCACGGTCTCAGGCCCATCCCCGACCCTCGGAGTGAGGGGATCTACCCTCTCGGGTTCTTCCCCGCCCTCGGCCACGGCCACCGCCTCCCCGCCAGAGCGAGGAACCCGGGGCGGTTCTTTCTCCGGGAGGGGTGGTTCTTCACCCCCCTCCGGCTCCTCGGCTGGGGTCTCCCGCATTTCCGCGGAGCCCGCTTCTGCCTCGGGTGTTGGTTCAGCCGCCCCCTCTTCGGCAACACCAGGTTCTGGGCCCGTGTCGCGGTCGGAGGAGGACGGCGCCCGAGGCAGCCGCTCCGCGGGGGAACCCTCCTTCGCGATGGAGTCGGGGCCGACGTCCGCGGTCTCTTGCGGCGCGAGGAGGGGAACCGCCTCGAGGGCTTCTTCCGGTCTCTCGGCGGGGGCCTCCTCCATGGGCTCCGCTTCTTCGGCGGAGCCCCGGACCGCCTCGGCAGGTGGATGTTTCTCCCCCTCTTTGACATGACGAGGGCCGAGGCCCCCGTTGCCGGTGGAGGGGGGACGCCGAGGCGGGCGTTTGGGTATCGGGGGGCTTTCTTTCGTCCCCCCGGGGACCCTCGCCAAGAGACCGGTTTTAGTGCACTTATGTGCACAGGTGGGGAAGAGGCCTTGTGCTTTCCTCTTCCCCCTTATGCCGCCAGAGACGGTCCCCCGCCCCGTCGCGGCAGCGGGGAGCTCGCCTTCGGTGGCGTTTCTCTCCACCCGCTCGGGGAGATGTTTTATTTTACAGGCGGCTTTGCCGCCCTGCCTTGCAGGGGGTTCTGGCGAGGGAGTCTCCTTTTCGGGAGCGCCCCCTGACCCGCCGCCAGACGACGACGGTTTCGTCTCCCCCCGCTTGGCCTCCCCGGCGGACCCGGCCGCCGCCGCCTTCTTTTTGCTGCGGCCGGCGACCTTTGATGTTACTGGCAGGGGGGCGGGTGTTGTCTTGCCCCCCTCCGCGGGCCTCTTTGAGGGCCCCGGGGGCGAGGTGGACTCGGAGGGGCGCGGTGCGGGCGCGGGTGGCTTTGCGCCCTGCTGGAGCTTGGGGCACCTCTTCTTCTGGTGCCCCAGCTCCTTGCAGTGGTAGCACCGCACCTCCTCCGATGAGTAAAAGATGACATAATTGGTCCCCTCGAAGGGGACCACGAAGCTGCCCTCCGCCACGTCCTGACCCGCCAGTTGAATGGGCACCTGGCGGCGGAAAGATAATATGTGGCGGAGGTGCTGGTCTTTGCAGCCTAGGGGGAGGGGGTGGATTGATGTCTTTATCTCCCCCAAGGCTTGCAAATGGGGCCTGAGCAGGTCGTCCCTCAAGAAAGGTGGCACGTTTGAAAGGACGACCCTAGTGCCCAGGCCCGCGAGCGGTTCGACGGGGATAAAAATCCCCGCCACCGCGAGACCCCTCTCGATTGCCGTGTTCGCGGCGGCCTCCGATTTTAAGAAAAATACGGCTTTCCCATACATTTTAGAGGCCGCCACGATCGCCGATGGCCCCACCACCTTGGCCATGGCCTTGACAAAGCCCTCAATCGAGAGGGAGTCCTTCAGGAGGCACCGGACTCCGTGCCTCCTGGTAATGTTTTTAAAAGGTGCTGCAGCTTCCGCTGCAGCCACCTTTGCCCACTTTTTCGGGGCTTCTTGAGGTTGCCCGCTCATTTTTAAATTTTTAATTTTTATTTATTTATTTAAACAAAAACAAAAGGAAACAGACAGACTCACCCCTGCACTCCAATAGTGCAGGGGTGCGCAAAACAAAATAGGAAAAAAGAACTAAAGTTTTTTATTTATTTTTTCAAAAAAAAAGATTTAATTTTGTTTTATACAACAAAACAAAAATAAACACACACCCCTGCACTCCAATAGTGCAGGGGCAAATAAAAAATCAAAAGTGTTTATTTTTTCAAAAACCAAACTAATTTTTAATTTTTTTTTTTTTTTTTTTTTTGTAGTAAATATAGCAAGTGGCATTTCAAAATCGCATATGCCTGATTTTACTTTAGTGAAAACGTTTATCTTTCATATCGAAACTTGTCTACTTGCTAATAATTTATTTACCATTCATTAAATAATAAACATTTACGGTACATTGTCCATATTTTATTCATAACTTATTCTAAAAACGATGAGCTAAATAAGCTAATTGTTTACAATTATTTAAACACTGGCTGACCGTTTTAGTATCAAACAATTTATTGTGCAAAAGATTGAATGAGTATTGGTTGCATTTTTATAATGTGTCGTTTAAATGCATGTTTTTCAGATTTATTTAGCCTCGTTTAAAACGCTGCTCAACATTTGTACAATACCACCCTGTCGGCACTCACAATAATGTCAGGATCATTTCGCTGGGGAAAACATTTGTTTGTTTGTTAATATTAATCATGTGCTTAAAGTGCAAAATGCACAGAATTGCGTCATAAATATATAAAATGTATATTTTTGTTCAGGTGTATCTGTTGACAGCCGCTGTTATGAAATGAATCATGCTAGTTTCACGACTGTATATATTTAAGCAATTTCAGCTTGCTGCGATTTACATGGGCTGAAAAACAAGTCTTAGGATAAGTGGAGGTCTGCCACTTAAAGACATAACAACAGCACATTTCAGATAGTTAATGCTTGCAGACCAGCATAGTAGGAAATCCAATGTTATTCATTTCTGTCTAAATGGGCCTGCTGAAGTACTTAAATGTAAGTGAAAGTAATTTTAGTAAGTGTAACTTTTGTGTCTAATACAACTTATAATATATATATATATATATATATATATATATATATATATATATATATATATATATACATACATATATACATACACACACATACATACAGTGCCTTGCAAAAAGTATTCAAACCCCTGACCAATTCTCTCATATTACTGAATTACAAATGGTACATTGAAATTTCGTTCTGTTCGATATTTTATTTTTAAACACTGAAACTCAGAATCAATTATTGTAAGATGACATTGGTTTTATGTTGGGAAATATTGTTAAGAAAAATAAAAAAAACTGAAATATCTTGCTTGCATAAGTATTCAGCCACCTCTGCTGTGGTCCTGATCTCAATCCCATTGAGACTCTGTGGCACTATTTGAAAATTGCGGTCCACAAGCGTCGTCCAACCAACCTGAACAACCTGGAGCAAATCTGCCAAGAAGAATGGGCCAAAATCACTCCGACACTGTGTGCAAAGCTGGTACATACTTACCCCAAAAGACTTAAAGCTGTTATTGCAACGAAAGGTGGCTCTAACAAATATTAATGTGTGGGGGTTGAATACTTATGCAAGCAAGATATTTCAGTTTTTTATTTTTCTTAAAAATATTTCCCAACATAAAACCAATGTCATCTTACAATAATTGATTCTGAGTTTCAGTGTTTAAAAATAAAATATCGAACAGAACGAAATTTCAATGTACCATTTGTAATTCAGTAATATGAGAGAATTGGTCAGGGGTCTGAATACTTTTGCAAGGCACTGTATGTATGATTGTACACATGTATGTTGGGTTGTGTAATATATATATAATATATATATATATAGATATATATCAAACATAATATCTAATGATATTATATATATAATATATTATATATATAAATTAGTTGTATTAGACACAAAAGTTACACTTACTAAAATTACTTTCACTTACATTTAAGTACTTCAGCAGGCCCATTTAGACAGAAATGAATAACATTGGATTTCCTACTATGCTGGTCTGCAAGCATTAACTATCTGAAATGTGCTGTTGTTATGTCTTTAAGTGGCAGACCTCCACTTATCCTAAGACTTGTTTTTCAGCCCATGTAAATCGCAGCAAGCTGAAATTGCTTAAATATATACAGTCGTGAAACTAGCATGATTCATGTTGCTTCAGCAGTTAAGTACTTTCATAACAGCGACTGTCAACAGATACACCTGAACAAAAATATACATTTTATTTATTTATGTGCATTTTGCACTTTAAGCACATGTGTATATTAACAAACAAACAAATGTTTTCCCCAACGAAATGATTCTGACATCATTATTGTGAATGCTGACAGGGAGGTATTGTACAAATGTTGAGCAGCGTTTTAAACAAGGCTAAATAAATCTGAAAAACATGCATTTAAACGACACATTATAAAAATGGAAACAATATTCAATAAATCTTTTGCACAATAAATAAATTGTTTATGATACTAAAACGGACTGCCAGTGTTTAAATAATTGTAAACAATTAGCTTATTTAGCTCATCATTTTTAGAATAAGTTATGAATAAAATATGGACAATGTACCGTAAATGTTTATTTAATGAATAGGAAATAAATTTATTAGCAAGTAGACAAGTTTCAATATGAACGCTAAACTTTTTCACTAAAGTAAAATCAGGTATATGCGATTTTTGAAATGCCACTTGCTATATTTACTACTAAGTTTAAAAAAATAAATAAATAAATTGGTGGGAAGTGAACTTGAACTCGTTCATGGCCCACGGCAAGATTAACTTGCTAACTTATTTCATTTTTAATAACAGTCTGATACTCTCTCTTCCTTACCTTTTTTTGGTAGTAATAAAAATAAAAAAAATGACCATCATTGCAGCCATTACCCTAACAGTTTTTTTTTGTTGTTTGTTTGTTTGTTATTTGTAATTGTTAGCTGACAGCGCACAGACCTTGGGTCAAACCAATATGTTAATGTAGGGGGAATTGATTGTGAGTGTTTATAAATTTGGCCCATCTTCTAAACACCTTTCAGTTTTTGGATTGTGTGTGTGTATGTATGTATGTATGTGTATATACATATATATAATTTTAGTGAATGCCATCAACAAGCTGAGATTTAAGGATTCATACTTCAGTAAAGCCATTTATTTAAAAACCCACACGTCCAAAAGGGCAGTTCTGATGAAATGCAATTTGTTATTTTCAAATTGCATTGAAGATAAGTCCAAATGTATCAAATCCTAATATTTTCTGTTTATTTTAGGTATTCCTTCATGTGCAATGAGGTGTACAGCCAATAAAGCTGTTTTTGATTATGAATTTGATCACATCTCGTGTAATTAGGCATGTACGCAGAATGTATAAAGTATCCCTGGTCTGCAGCGACCCCCCCCAGTAGAAAAAAAGCAAGTCATGCAGTTTACGTGCGAGTCGACATGGCAGGTGTTTTTTTTTTTTTTTTTTTTTTATTATTCTCTTTGTGAAAGTGTTTAATAAAGTGAATACACATTCACTGAGTGGGTGATATGCATTTGTATACTGCATTTAAACTGCTGATGCGTAGAGGCACTTTTTGTTAACTCAGGGAATGAAGTTAAGATCATGAAGGGCAAGGCAATGTTGCCTTTGGACGTGAAAACTCAGGGGCACCAAGTCAGTTCTATGAGGCAAAAAGAGAAAATATAAATCCAACCCAAGGGCACCAAGCCAATTTCATACTCATTCATAAAACAACAAAAAAAGAAATACAGAGCTGATTATGTTGAGATGGTAATTCAAACAAACACAAATCAATGTTTTCTGAGTGAGATACACACTAGTTTGTTACAAAAATAAAATATAGATCACTTTTCCATTGTAAAAAATCAAATGATATAAAAAAATCAAATTAAAAAAAAAAAAAACTTTCATAATGAAAAAATACAATGGGTAATTTTTACTAAACTCAGTCTCACACCACTACCTAATACATAGATTAGACTAGAAGCTTAAATACAACTTTAGTGTTATAACAGCACTATAGCAATGTCAGTGAAGGGAAAGTTAAAAAAAAAGATCGATTTTCAGGCAAACTGAAGATTTACCCATGGTTGGAGTTTAATAAAGATAGTGGTCGAATTAGTTGTTCGGACTGCAGTGTACAAACAACGTGGCTTTGAAAAAAAAAAATTAATAGAAATTTCATCAGGCAATAGAGAATGCTATGCATCACAATGATGACTGAACAGCTGGATGTACATAATGTTAGATGTTTACATTTGAGAGACTATATAGAACATGCCAGCTGATGCGGAGCAAGTTTGTGAATGGGATGTAGCTCACGATGTGCTGGGGCTGAGGGACACTGGCGGCAAAATTTTTGCCGTAAGTTTTTAAAAATCTGGGAGGCATTGCAGTATCTGCCATTGAGCCAATTAAAACAGGACTCATCAATACACTGGCATACAATGTGACTCAATTATTTAGTATTTGATATATTTACATTCAAATTACTTTTTTAGGCTGATAAAGGTGAAGAAAATATGGATCAAGATATAGCTAGCTTGAAACATGCTTATAAGCAGAAATGCAGTTAACAAAACACACCCTGGAGTATAACAAAATAGTTTCTATGTTCACTGTGACTGTAGGATTAAAATGTGTAATGAGAATGTTTAACATGTATTATAAGAATATTTAAAATAAAGACATTAGGCAATGAAGATATTGTTAACGTGTGGATACAACTAGTGATGAACCTAATGATCCTTGCGAACCCGGTCAGACGAACCAGCATAAGAGAGAAAAGAACCTCAACGGACACAAGCCTGGAGTTAAATGGCCAGGAGCTTGTGAGAAAACTGCGTGGGACACCGTAAACATGGATCTCTGTTTTACTTTGGAAAGGTTAAATGGAACAGTTGAAAAGAAGCCGGATAAATCTGGGGACTACACATATGGAAGTGAGAAGTTTGGAAATGAAAAAAGGAAGGAAAAAGTACAAACTATTCCTGGAAAGTCTAGACGGCAGCAGGAGATTGAACGCTTAGTTAGCGAAAGGAGGCAGTTGAGGAAGCAATGCAGAAAAGTAGAACAAAGTCAGAAGGAGGGACTCAATCTGGTACAAGGGGTCATAAAAGAGAAGCTTGCAACATTGTGCCAAGCTGAGCACCTACGGAAACGCTACAAAAAGAAAGAGTAAAGATCCATTCAAATTTGTAAAGAAGATATTCACCAGCAAGAAAAATGGCACACTAAAATCAAGTTTGAGCTGGAGAGATATTTGGAGGAAAAACATGCAGATTCAAAAAGGCTGGAGCCTATGTCAATTCCTTCAGATACCCCACCTATCAATCCACAAGAATACCAAATGGAGGACTGTGCACCTAAGTGGAAAGAAGTAGAGCAAGCTGTGAAAAAAGCGAGGGCGTCATCATCTCCAGGGCCTAATGGCGTTCCATACAGAGTGTACAAGAGATGAAAGTGGCATGGGAATAAATGGTTGTGCCAAGAGCACGGCGTGGCGCAGGTGGAGTCTTTATACCAAAAGAAAAGGATTCTACAAGCATCGGTCAGTTTCGCCCTATTTTCCTATTAAACCTAGAAGGCAAGATTTTCTTCAGCATTATTGCTCAGAGATTGTCAACCTACCTATTACAGAACTGCTTCACTGATACTTCAGTACAAAAAGCAGGCATTCCAGGTTTCCCAGGATGCTTAGAACACATCAGTGTTATCTGGCAACAAATTCAATCAGCAAAAAGGTGCATATGGTTCAGTGCCACATGAACTTCTTTGGGCAGCATTTGATTTTTTCAGCGTACCAATGACAATAACAAATTTAGTGAAAGCCTACTTTGGAGATTTGCAATTTAGTTTTTCAATATCAGAATTCAGCACTACATGGCAATGCCTAGATGTTGGAATAATGGCAGGATGTCCCATTTCTCCACTGGCTTTTACCATGGCAAAGAAAATAATTATTAGGACATCAAAATGGGTAGTGGGAGGAGAGCACTTGGCTTTTGGAATGCGACTACCACCAATTCAAGTATACATGAATGATATGACAACAATGACTACAACAGCAGCCTGCACTAATCGATTACTGGGCAAATTAACCAATAAAATTGAATGGGCACGAATGCAATTCAAGCCCACTAAATCAAGGAGCATCTCTATAATTAAATATAACATAATTAAATATAATCTCTATAACTGACTGTGTACAAGGTTTCCTTGTCAACAGTTGAGAAGCTGGAAGCTTTAGTCAGTTCATACGTCAGGAAATGGGTGGGAGTTCCATGCTGCCTCAGCAGAATAGGACTTTATGGTAAAGGAATACTGCAGCTACCAATCTCTGCTCTAACTGAGGAATTTAAGTGTGCCAAAGTCCGACTGGAAATGACATTAGTAGATTCACGCGACAAATGCGTAAGGGAGGCAGCACCAGTGTTGAATATTGGAAGAAAATGGGCGGCAAAGAAACCTGTGGAAGATGCTAAGGCTGCCCTTCAAATCGGACTTATGGGGCAAGTTCAACATGGAAAAGGAGGTTTTGGTCTCAGTTCAGCTCCTCCTACATGGCACAAGGCAACCCCAGCTCAACGCAGGAAGCTGGTAGTCAATGAGGTGCAAAAGCAGTAGGAGAGGATCAAGTTTGTAAAGGCCATTTCCCAGGCCAAGTAGGGAGAATGGATGAGATGGGAGAGTGTGGAACAACGCAAGATCGGCTGCCAAGACCTATGGACAATGGAACGGAGCAGGATCAGTTTCCCCATTAGATCGGCATATGATGTTCTCCCATCACCACAGAACCTAAACCTCTGGGTGGGGGAGGATCCCTTGTGTCCTTTGTGTTCATCACCTGCAACATTAAGGCACATTTTGACAGGATGTAAGGTGGGTCTTAGCCAAGGACAGTTTACTTGGCGCCATGACCAGGTGCTGCGATGTTTGGCCTTAGCATTGGAAGACAAGCGTAACCTGACCAATAAATTGCCACCAGTTCCATCAAAACATTACACGCAAAAGACAATATTCCTCCATCCAGGAGAGCAACCACGAAGAAAAGGTGTTAAAACCAAGCCTCACCCAAGACAACTGGAAGCTGCTAGAGACTGGAAAATGCTGGCAGATGTTGGTCAATGGCTTATTTTTCCACTTGAGCTTGCCATCACTAACCTTCAACCAGACATTGTCTTGTGGTCTGGATCAGCAAGCCTTGTTCATCTGGTAGAGTTAACAGTGCCATGGGAAGATGCTGTGGATGAGGCGTATGAGAGGAAGAAATTTCAGTATGCTCAACTAGCTGCTGAAGCGGAACAGCGAGGATGCAGTTTACCCAGTGGAGGTGGGTTGTCGGATTTGTGGAACACTCTACAACCCGGTTTCTCAGAGATGTCGGGTTCAGTGGCCAAGAGTTGCGTCTCACAGTGAAGAACTTATCTGAAGCAGCAGAAAGGAGCAGCAACGCTGTGGTTGAGATGGAAAGATTCTGGATGGGGATCTCAAGCATAATAGAAAGAAAGCAACGCTGATGTACTGGTAAGTAAGCTGGGCTGAGCTGAGTGGGGGATGGAGGGGGGTGAGGCTGGGACACCAGAATCACTGTTGAGCCCTCTTCAGGTGTTGTGGGCTAGTTGACGAAACACAGAGGATGGAAGGTGCCCACTTGAAGACCCCAGAGATGTACTCTACTTAGCTCAATACAGACAGTTGTCATGCTGATGCGCTGGGGAGACCACACTGGGTTGATCCCCGGACCAGCATCACAGCCGTTGTGTGTGCTGATGCGCTGGGGAGGCAAAATGAGCTGATTCTTGGAGCCAGCATTACACTTCAGCAATCAACACCAGACAGAAGGATATCTACATCACCAGATGGAAAACAACGCAAATGGATGGAGATGCAGATGGATCACACTAGTTTACTGCAAAACTACATCTTCGTTGGTGCTTATCTTGGCGAGAGCCGAGTTCAACACTGCATGAAGTTTAACATCTACTCTCATGTAATGGAAATCAAATATTTTTTATTGTGTTCCACTGTTTAAATATGTGAGCTGAATTATCAAAACTCTAATCCCAAACTGGTGTGTATATACATTATTTTTTTGATATATGTATTTTGTTTTTTAGAAAACAGATTTAAAAATACATGTTGTAGTGATAGCTTTCTGCATGAGGTATTAATAATGTTATTAATTGTAAGTTTTACATAGTATGTGTCTTTTATAGTTAAGTTCTTTTTAATCATTGTTTAAATTGTGTGGATGTGTTTTTATAGTCGTTTTAATGTGCTTACTAATTCAGTTGCTTCAATATGCTTTTATATTAAGGTTCTATACAGTATTGTGTAAGTTTTGAGTTCTTTCATTTCCCATTGGCAAAACCAGCTACGTGCAGTTTTTTATAGCCTAACACGACTGAAAGTCACAGATGGGTGTCTGAGCTAAATGCCAAAAGGCAGGAGATTAGCAGATAGTGTGAGATGGGGGAGGGGAACTGAAAGACAAGATGGCTGCGCCCCGCTAGGTACAACATGGTATGCAGCCCCCTCCTTTTCCCCCCCGAAGAGGGAATGTGCAATGAGAGTGGAAACCCCTATCACTGGACAGAAGTAAAACAAATGGGAGTTGAGTCAACAGTTGTTTACAAAGGTATAAATACTGAAAATGGTAAAGTGTTGCCAGTCTTTTCATCTCTTTCGAATTGACTCCATGGATATCCGTGCTTTCTGCTACAAACGTATGCACTGAGCTGTACTGAGGCCATGTCTGAAGTCAGTTTAAATCTCATGCTTATATGACTGTATTGGAGGTATACCTTTCTTGTATATAAAGTGTTTTTGAATCAAAAACCATTTGACAGCTTAATCTTTTTCACTACAATGTTAGGTTTTTTAAAGCTTCATATATTTCTAGTGCATCTCTACAAAAAAAGCAAATCCCAATATTCACAATGGCCGTTCTCAAGGTAGTTCACCAGAAGTTTGCTATCACTACACCATAAATGTTTGTCACAAGATCACTACAACTGTTTACCAGAACATCTCATTTGCATGTGAAAAGTGACCTTGTGGTGAGTTTTCCGCAAATATTCACCATAAGATTGCAGCAAACCTGCGCAAAACTTGCCACTACAGTTTGCCAGAAGGTCTATATTTTGGTAAGGAAACTACTCAATCCATTTTTAAGCATTTAATAAACTGAAGGAGTACTGATATTCCTTCAGTTTATTTAATGCTTAAAAATGGATTGAGTAGTTGAAAACTTCAAATCGAATGAGTCTGTGTGATTTTCTTGATTATTAAAAGTCATCTAGATACGTTGCAAACCCAGTGCATGAACGATCCACTTACAAGAGTGTGACACATCTTTATGTCCTCCTGAACGTCTCCCCTGAGTTTAAGAGTGTGCTTAGAGTATACTTGTAAATAAAAAGAGTAAGTGCCACTCTGATAGTGTCCTAGAGGCTCCACCAGGTCTTTGCTAATAGGGACACAACTCCAATCACGGTCATCTACCACACGGTAGTGCCCGCATCGATAGGCTCTATCGCTTAATTAGTACCCACTAAAGTTGGAAGCTGACTGGCTGACAGTACTGAATCGTTTTCTAATAAGGACTAGCCTACTTCAAAAATGTAATATTATATTTTGTCATATACAATTACATATTGTTCATATTAATGTGTCATATTTACTGGGCCTGGGGATGTAGCGTTAGATAGTGGTCAACCAAAATAAGGATAATAAGCAATGAAAAAGGAGCCACACTCGTTATGAAAAACTAAAATATAGTTTATTGTTTCACAGGTTAAATACAAAAGAAAAAGTGATCATTTCAAAAGAAAACTAAAAAATCTGACACTTTGGTCCTAACGGGACCTTCCTCACAGAGAAAGCACTGTAAGCAGGACTTTAGACCTCAGGTAGGCTGAGGAAGCTGAGCTTGTGAAACGTCTTTACCAGGAAGTGACGTGTGATTACAAACTGTACTGTCGGAGTATTTAATATGTGTATACAGTCTGTGTGTGTGTGCAGTGTAGGTATACAAATATAGTTGTCATCAAAAGCTTACATTCCTCAATATATGGAGATTTCCCTACACTGGGGTATGTGACTTTTGACGACAACTGTACACGCACACCTGGAGCCACTGTCCCTCACTTTTTCTTTTGTTTTTAACATGTGAAACAATAAAGTATATTTCAGCTTTTAATAACGAGTGTGGCACCTTTTTCATTACTAAGCTTCATGATTATGCTACAACACTGAGTTCCTTGCATGCACAGACTTGGCTGAGAAATCCTGTGGTTTTACTTGCACAAACCTCACCCACAAGTGAAACACAGGACTCTTCTCGTTCAGAAACCTGTGGATACAATGGCCAGACAAGATGGAGTTGCTACAACCCCCACAAACGCACTTGTTTACCATCACAGACCCCGTCTTTCACATTGTGTCTGTCTGTCAGTACAGCGTGTTCCGGCCTCCCACTACATCACAGATGGAACATTTTCAGTGGCCGTGGTTTAGGATTCGCTTTTATCACAAAATATGAGCACAGAAACAATGTTTTTACATTTTATTTTTGCAGTTTTATAACAAATTAATACCGCTGATTTCATTTTTTAATGAAAAATAAAAACATGATAAATCATGTTTTTATTTAATAAAAACATGACAGATGCACTTTAACCATTTAGCTGTCACTCACTCTACAGTCTTACTGACGCTTCGTAGAACAGAAGTTTATTTTAACAGGCATACGTAACACCGGTAAAAAAAAAAATATTAAAATGAGGACGTACCTGGTACGTTAGGCAGCACTGCACAAATGTTTTTGAGAATGTACAAGCTACGTCCAATAGCAAGGGGTAACTGCTTCACAAAATTATTTGTTGCTGCCCGCACTCTGCACTCTGTTTACAGTATATATTTAAAGTGTCCTTCCAGTGATTTGTAAAGCTAATAAAAATAACTAGTTTACACAGCCCCAGGACAAACACCAATGCAGTTTTACTCAAAAGGTTGCTGGAAAGCAGCATTATTTTAAGTTTTAAACTGGCGTTTTGGTAAGCAGGAAGTGTTCTTAAGTGGTTGCTGTGGAACTCCTCCTGTTGCTATATGACGTGCAGGGGAAGGGAAGTGCAACAGAAGCAGCATGGCTATGCAGGGAGCTAGCAAGTGTTTGCAAAAAACATTTATTGAACACTCATTCATCTTGGCAAGTACTAGTAAAGATTGCAGGTACATTATCTGAGTTCAGACAGGGGGTGCCAATACTGATGTCTGCAACTCAGGAAGTGCCCTGATTGTGAATTATGGTAGTATCTTGTTTTTATGAAAGTACCTCTACAAAATGTGACTCTTTTATTATTGTGTTAAATTGTACTCTTACTCACGCTTGTGTAAGACAATCTCTATTTCGGTATTTGGACTGCTATCTGACATCTTTCTACACCCTCACTGCGCTGCTGGAGGAAATTATTCTGATTCAGTAGTGTCCTCTATGTTAACCTCTGCGCTATCCTTTGCTGCACTGTCATTTATGCTTATGTGCTCTTTACAAGACTCTTGCAAGATCTGTTAAAAATAAAATAACTTATAGTAGGACTAACAATGAATCTGATCATCTGCGCAAGTAGTCAGAAAGAAAATTACAATAGACACACAAAAAACAAACTTCCTCTTCATTTTTCTGTAGTAACAGCCAAGGTATTAAAAGGTAAAAAAAATAAAATTTACAAGAAATTAAACACTTCATATACAGTCTATTTGTCACACTAGACTACACACACAGACACACACACACACACACACACACTCACACAATAAATTAAATTACCTTGACCATTGGTTAAGTGTCAGAGAAAGGGGAGGTGGACCATCTATACAGAAGGGTATTTAATGTCATGCAAACATTGTAATGTTGAGTATTCTGTTTGTCCTGTACCTGGGACCAGACTCCCTGCATATTTCAATAAACCTGGCAACTGATTGAAGAAAAGGACTCTGTGCATTTTCTTGAATCTACTTACTCACCATCTATTTTTTTTTAAGTTACTTCATGCAGTTTTTTTTCTTCGTATGGATGCTATACAGCTGCAACAGGGCTTCAAAAATTTTCTTCGTTTACAGTATGTGTCTTTGTATACTGTTGTGACGGGGAACTGCCCCGTCTATATGAATGTGTTTGGAACTGGCAGGGAGGGGGTTAAATTTCTCCCTGCCAGGAAAACATGTGAGAATGTGGCTCCAGCCACAGGAGATAAAAGCCAGGGAAGAGGCCTGTGTTTTTTTTTTGTTTGAAGTGTTTGCTTTGTGTTGGAGAGTTTTTGTGTTTGGAAAAAAAGAGTGTCTTGTTTTAAAAGCCTTGGAACCTGACCATTTACTTTTGTAAGTTCACTTATAATTTTTGTTTGAGCTTCTTTTTGTTGGCCCTTGTGCCTGTTTATTTGATTATTTTGTTTAAATAAAGACCTTGTCTCTGAGCCTCAGCCCTCTGTCATCCTGTCACACTTAGTGTCAGAAATGGGATAGCACCACCTAGAGGCTCAGAGCAGTATTTTTTTGGGGGGGGGGATTTTTGAATTTTTTTTTTTTTTTTTTGAATTTTTGAATTTTGGAGTTGTTGCGGAGAGCAGAATGGGCAAAAGGCAGAGGCAGTGGAGGCAGCAGCAGCAACTGCCATCACCAACCCAAACCCTGTGGGAGGACCCAGCAAGCTTGTTCCCGTGGTGCACCTGGTGCAGGAAGGAAAACCACCAGCGGAGGTCCTGTCCGGATGGGCCATTAGCTGACTGGTGTGGGCGCTGTGAGCTGGATGGCCACAGCTGGGCAGGATGCCCCCACAACCCGGACCAGGAGCAGCTACCAACCCCGTCCTCGGCAGCCACCCCACCAACACCGCCTTCAACACCAACAGCACCCCGGAGCGGACCTCTTCCACGACCTTCCCGTCGCCATCAACACGCTGTGGCATTGAGATGGGGAGAGGTGGGAGAGACAGCATCACCTGGGGTCCTTCCAGGAAATATTCATCATGGTCCTGGCATACCTGGCGATAGACATGGGGGAGATCCCCCACCTTGAAGAAATGGGGGTGGAGCCGCTGCCGTCGCCCAGAGAGGGGGAGCCGCCGCTGCGAGTGCCCAGAGAGGGGGAGCCGCCGCTCCCAGTGCCCAGAGAGGGGGAGCCGCCGCTCCCAGTGCCCAGAGAGGGGGAGCCGCCGCTCCCAGAGCCCAGAGAGGGGGAGCCGCCGCTCCCAGAGCCTGAGGGGCAGGAGCCAGAACATCCACAGCCCGAGGGGGAGGAGCCCGAGCGGGAGGAGTCGGTGCGTCCACGGCCCGAGCGGGAGGAGTCGGTGCGTCCATGGCCCGAGCGGGAGGCGTTGGTGCGTCCATGGCCCAAGAAGGGGAAGCCCACAGGCCCAGGGCTGAAGGGACCCGCAGGGAAAGAATACAGGCAGTTCCCACCACCACCACCACCACCAGCAGAGGAGGATTACCTGCTGGTCTCTCCTCCACCCTCAGGGGAGGACTACCCGTTGCTCCCACTGCCACCAGCAGAGGAGTACCTTCTGGTCCCGCTGCCATCGTCGTGGGAGGACTGCCCGTCGCTCCCACCACCACCAGCAGGGGAGGAGTGCTTGCTGGTGCCACCCCGGCCAGTAGGGGAAGAGTGCCTACTGGTGCTTCCACCGCCAGCAGAGGGAGAACAGCGGCCGCTGCCTCTCTCTCTCCACCACCAGCAGAGGGGGAACAGCCGGATCTGTCTCTCCCTCCGCCACCAGCAGAGGGGAAACAGCCGGAGCTGTCTCTCCCTCCGCCACCAGCAGAGGGGGAACAGCCGGGGCTGTCTCTCCCTCCGCCACCAGCAGAGGGGGAACAGCCGGGGCTGTCTCTCCCTCCGCCACCAGCAGAGGGGGAACAGCCGGGGCTGTCTCTCACTCCGCCACCAGCAGAGGGGGAACAGTGGTCACTGTTTCTCCCTCCACCGCCAGCAGAGGGGGAACAGCGGGCGCTGTCTTTTCCTCCACCACCAGCAGAAGATGCTGGAGGTCCCTCCCAGCCTCTGTACTGGCTGCTGAGGGGAGTGCGGAGACAAGCTGCCCGGCGGCTAAGAGGCACAGCACCCCCCAAGGATGCCTGCACAGCACCACCCAAGGATGCTCCGACCACTTCACTCGGGGATGCTTGTTTGCCATCGCCCGGGGAGGCCAACTGCTCCGCATCGCCCGGGGAGGCCAACTGCTCCGCATCGCCCGGGTTGCCTGCCTGCCTGCATCGCCTAGAGAAATTCGCAGTGTGCTTTCTCCTAGGGATGCTGGTCTGCCGTCGCCTGGGGTCATTGCTTGTCCAACGCTGCCTGGGGTCGCTGTTGGCCCACCGTCGCCCAGGGGGAAGGTCCTGCCGTCCTGAGAGTTAGAGAGGATAGAGCTCTCTAACTCCAGAGGGGGTCCAGCATCGCCAGGGGGTCCAGCATCGCCAGGGGGTTCAGCGCCGCCAGAGGGTCCAGCATCGCCAGCGGGTCCAGTGTTGCCAGAGGGGTCAGGGGGTCTAGAGGGAGCCGGGCACAAGGTCCCATAGCCCTCTACATTCATGCCAAATTTCGTGTGTTTTGGTGCAGCCGTTTAAAAGTTATAGGCATTTGTAATTTTGGTAGAAGAAAAAATAAAATAATAATAATAATAATATAAGACGTAACTTTTTATTTGGCTCCAGACCAGTGCATGCATTTTAATTTCTGATTGTCTTGCTAAGCTATAACAGCTGTTGAGATCTGCTGGTGTAACCTTGCTTATAGTTGGCAGTAGCAGCACTAATCGTATGAGTGACACAGCATTACAGTTTCAACATGTTTGAGTCCCTCCAGCTTCAACTGCCATAAGGAAATGGCAACGTGCCAGATTGCATAGGACTACATGAATGAATATACATAAAACTGAAAACATAGTGGTCAGCTCAGTCTTCTTATGGATACAATAGATTTTGCACAAGCCCATAGTAAACATATCAACGAATACTGTATAATGCATGCACAGTGCAAAATATATTTGGCATTGTGGCAGGCTGGCGAGTGGATAGAGGCCCAGAGACAGACTGCAGTTCAAAAAAATAACTATTTTATTATAAATAAACACAAAATGAAAGGGCACAAGGGCCAAAACAAAACAATTTAAACACAAAGAAAGACAAAAAGCAAAATTTACAAAAATAACAATCTCCAGGCTGGGCAATGCCTTCACTGGATTCAAGCTCTCCAAACAACCAAAAAAAACCAACCTGCTTCCTCAGCTCCCTCTCTCCAAATGAGAAGCAGAGGCCTCCTTTTATATCAGGTGGCTGGGCGCTGATTGATCGTTAATCAACCTAATCAACTAATCAACCCCAGCCACCTGAACATAATAAACCCAGGCAGGCAGGGGAAGTTAACCCCATCCCTGCCAATTTAAAGGGCAGAGCTTTGCTCTGCCACAGGCATCAAGTTCGTAAGAGAAATTTAGGTGTAAATTACCGTACGTGTTAATACGTAAAGTAAATAATAAAATAATAATAATAATAATAATAATAATAATAATAATAATAATAATAATAATAATAATAATAGAACAAGATATCAAGTGCTTGAAATGGAAAAAAGTGGTGGGACTCACAGACTCCCTTTCCACCTCTCCCTGCCCAGCTCTCTCTCTTTTCACACTGTAGCCGAGCCCTCACAGTACAGCTAGTTTCACACTTGTAATTTTGTCGAGCCGAGCTGGAACCGTGAAACTTTGGCTTTGCAAGATATCTAGTACTGGCTCGGTGCTGAGCAAGGCTGGCGGCAGGGTTAACTCATACTGACCGAAACGATAGTCTACCAAAACTTTTGACAGGAATTGAGAAATACGGGACTAACCACAGCGCAAAACAGTGTTGTGAAAAAATAAAAATAAAAAATTGAACAGGATTCCAAAAATAATAATAAAGATCAGAACAATAAAGCGGTCAGACAGCAAAAAAGTAAATATTATGATTTAATGGATGCAGTTCTTGGTCACAGACCTGCAACGACCGATATGGTCATTTAAAAAAAAAAAGAAAAGTATATTAACATTGCATGTATAAAAACAAGTTTAAAAGAAAAATATTTAAATATGTTTAGATTTTGCTTTTTATATATTTATATTCCAAGCAGATTAATCTTTCTAATCATGATTATTTTAAAATATGGAATAGATAATTAAGTCAATTTACAAAAGTTACAATTGTTCAGCACTGCTATTTGAACATTAAAATCTAAATAGTATGAAAATAATGTTGTTACAGTACATTTCTGGCTCCACTTATGATGTCTGCTCCCTCTCCATGGATAAATGTGGAATTTACGCTAACGAGCTATTAAAAAATCAACATTATTTCGGTTGCAATATCATGAATTTAATTGTAAATTAGGCCTATTTTATGCACGAGACGAGTTCATGACCTTATCTACCTACAAAGTAAAAAAAAAAGATTGGCTGTTGCGTGACCCACGTTAGGTGAGGTGCGTTTGTCATTCTCTCCATCTAGCAGCAGAAAAAGCTTCCAATGTGCTCCCAAGAAACCTGGAGTTTCTAGTTCGGGAATCTTACAACTGGTTTGCTCATAGCTGCAACAGGCAACATGAATACAGGCAACTGTTCGATGTCCTAGGACATGAAAAATGCTGGCCAAAGACAAGGAAAGATACGCAGGTGATCAGCTGTATCAAATGTACAATGACAGAACTTGTAAGATGTACCTGGTGTTTCTGAAGGGAATACTAAAAGATGTGACCAGGGTAAATACATTCTTCCAAAGTGATAAAGTTGAGCAAATTAAATTACTTGAAGACGTTACTGACCTTTACATGTCTTTACTGACCAACATTGTTGTGCCGGCTCAGCTTCAGACCATGAAAAGGAATGAACTGCTAAGCTACAATTTCAAAGATTACATTATGCCAATATCAGCCATCAATTTTGGATATGAATTCACCTTGGAATGTGGGAATGCTGAAAATAATGTCCTTCTAACTGAAGTAAAGGAACGTTACAAGGAATTCCTTGTAAGTCTCTGTACTGAGATTCAAAAACAACCACTAGACAATATTTCGACACTTGAAAAAATAACAGTGTTGCATTCACATTTAATGTGCTCAAAAGATCTGAGCACATTAGCACTCTGGCATTTGCCCTACTTACCCTACCTGTGTCCAACACAACTGTGGAACGAGCATTCTGAAACCACAACTGCATTAAAACAAACTAAGAAACAATGCACGGCGAAACTGCAGAAGCCATAATGAAACAGCTCGAGACGAATGAACATAAACTGTGTACTGTTCAAGCCCACCAGAGAAATACTAATACGTTTTATATCTCAGATCTACGTAAGCAGCAGCACCCAGGGTGGACATGAAGAGCAGTTTGGTATCATCGATGACGCACTGGCATGCTGATTTTAAGGTAGGCTTTAAGTTTAAGTTGTACTGTCGGTTTAAAAACTGCTTGCATACTTCACACGTCATTTAAAAATGGGTGCGGTGTATAGACCAGTAGCAAATACCGGTAGGGCTAAATATTCTATTAACAAACCATGTTTCGGTACAGTGCGTTTTTTTATAAAAGTATTCATTCCTAAAATGTGGGGTGATTTGGGGGATTTTTAGGATCAGTTTAGGGGGAAATTATGGAGAGGACCTGGCAACACACCCCGATGACTTGCCATACACTGGCCCATATAACTCGCCACTAATGTGTACAGCAGTAAGGAATCCCCACTGAACTATATTAATATCATTTCATTGTTTTACACAAAATAACCCTGTTGTTGTTGTTATTATTATTATTATTATTATTATTATTATTATTATTATTATTATTATTATTATTATTACAGATATTACTGGTAGCCCCATAAAAGTACATAGCGCACTGATATTATTAAAGCTATTCATTCCGCGTTACCATATATTGTCTGATAAACACAGATAAATAAATAAAATGCACAGGATTGGACACACAGTGTTTAAACTACAGAACACGTGAAGTCTACAGTCGAAATTCTAAATAGCATTTTTTTTTAAATATATTTCATACAAGAGAAAGTTCTTTCATGACATCTTACTGAAGTTATCACACCCATGCATATGGTAAATAACAATAATACTGTACCATACCGCCACATTGAATAAATAGTATCTCTTTCATTGCTATGCATTCATAACACTAACGCTTAGAACAAACTACAAATGCATCGAAATAAAAACGCCATGCTTACCATTTCTCAGGAGCAGTGTAATGTTTCTAAGACCCTTCCAACTCTTCACATGAGGGAGCACGGTGTTACTGAACAAAGGCAGAAAAGAAACAGTCCATTGATACCTCTGCTGTCACGGAGTGGACGAGTTGAAACTTGTAAAGGAGCGGGACACAGTGGGGTTAGTCAAATATTAAAAGAGTAAGGACATTTAATGACATTACTAGCGAACAAAACTGTTAAAAACACCAGAAATAACAAACTGAACAAAGTCTGCAATGTATTATGTGCAAAAAAGAACGCAGTATAATGTTTTGTACAAGTTGCCTTTACTTTCGTTTTCAGCCAAATGATGTAAATAGCAATTGCAACAGACTTCCGCAATTCAAGATAGCCCCAGCTACATACTAGAAATGTTCTCAATCACTTTATCAAATTAGCTGATAATTGCATGAATGAACTTCCAGTAATATTATATTGGCACACCATGGTTACATTGAAATAAAAAAGAAAAAAAATCTGGAAATGTAGTTTTTTCTTCATTTTCCAGAATATATACTGATGCACAATGAAAACGCAACATTGCTCAATGTTATTTACATTTTAAATAGTGAGCAGATCTATGGTTTAATTATGATATTGTTAGTTTGCCTACCGTAAACCTGGTTTACTAAAAGAGAAGATGGCCACCAAAACATTGTTATGGGATGCAGTCCTGCCTATCGGTAGGTGTCACTGACCTTTTTATCAAAGCTGCCAATAGGCCCTCTCCCCTAGGTGACCCCTTCAGTGAATACCTCAGTCCCGTCTACCAAGGGTACTTAACCGTCATACAGGGGAGAGTCATTCTCTTTCGCGACGAAACCGTGATGTTGACCGAAGCGACCTCACGGTTGGTGGCCAGCTTCTCATTCAGGGAACCAGGTTTACGGTAGGTAAACTAACGTTCCCTTTCAATTTGAAGATGGCAACCAAAACATCATTATGGGAAACATGTACCAGAGCCGTCGCGAGGGAGGAAAGAACGACAGCATATGAGAGACTCTAAGTCCTGCCTGACCAAGGTCAGCGGCGTAAGCGTGCAACCTACGAGGACCTAGTGCCCACTGAGGGCAATGAGGGATCTACCACAGCTAGCTACATCCCAAATCTCAGCCATAGAAACACCTCAAAAGAGGGCCTATGACGTAGCCACACCTCTCGTGGAATGTGCGGCTCCCTGCCCGGGTGGGGGTAAGCCAGTACAATCATATGCAGTCTGTGTCCGCAATCCAATGCGACAGTCGCTGCTTCGAGAGGGTCTGTCCCAGGGTCTGTGATCCATGGCAGACGAAAAGCTGGTCAGATTGACGCAGCGCTCTCATCCTATCCACATAACATTTCAATGCCCGAACCGGGCAGAGAAGGTTCAACTTCTTATCCTCCTCCGTAGCAAACAGTAGAGGGTGAAAGGACTCTAGTTCCACAGATTGATTCAAGTGGAAGGTTGTTACTACCCTGGGGAGAAAAGCAGGGTTTGCATGCAGTGACACTCTGCTACCATCATCCCAAATATGCATGCAGGAGCTATGCACAGACAGCGCCTGCAGCTCACTAACCCGCTTTGCGAAGGTGATAGCCAAGAGGAAGGCTGTCTTCATGGACTGGTGCTTCAACTCGATGCTGTATATAGGCTCAAACAGGGCCTGCGTGAGAGCCTCCAGTACAATTCAAGGTTCCATTCAGGGAGAGTGGCCCTCCTAGGAGGGCGTAATCGCTGAGCGCTTCAGAGAAACCGGGTAGCCAAAAAATGCACGCCCGGGGACACTGAGTCAACAGGGGCATGGCAAGCAGAAATAACCGCTAGGTATACCTTCAGTGTGGAAGGTGATCTACCAGCCTCAAGCAGATCTTGCAGAAACTGCAAGATGACAGGCATGGGACAGGAGATTGGATCATGACCATTAGTACAGCACCAATCTTGAAAATATTTCCACTTATAGGTATACAGTGACCTAGTTGAATGCACCCTAGCATTGTGCAGCATACCCACCACCACGTCTGACAGCCCTAAGGCTGACCAGCAGTCCCTTTCAGGGGCCAGACCCATTGCTGGAGCCTGCCTGGCTCCGGGTGCCAAAGTGTGCCTTTCACCTAACCCTAAACCGGCGAAGCGGAATTTTTCAGGGCGGGCCATTCAATAGCTGGCACAGGGATGAAAACCAGATTTATCTGGGGGCCACTAGGAGAACTGACGCCTTCTCCGACCAGACCTTTTCGAGAAAGGCCGGAAGCAATGGCAGAGGCAGGAACGCGTAAAGGAGCTCTCTGGGCCATATGTGGGCTAGGGCTTCGACGCCGAGTGGACCGCCGCAGCTGTGGAGGGAGTACCATAGGGGGCAGTTTGTCGTCTCTGCCGAGGCGAAGAGATCGACCTGCGACTTCCCGAAACGTTTCCAAATGCACTCTACCACCTGAGGGTGGAGCCGCCACTCCGATGGATACAGGCCCTCCCTGAGAGGAGGTCCGCTGCCCGATTCTCCATGACCGGTACATGCGTCGCCCGAAGGGACAGTAGGTTCTATTGGGCCCAAATCAGAAGCCTGAAGGCTAGGAGATGCAACCCCGGGGACCGAAGGCCACCCTGGTGGTTGACATACACACTGATGTACTGTCTGTGCGGATCAGCACATGTATGTTCCGCACCACGGGTAGGAAGTGCTGGAGGGCAAGGGACACAACCGCTCCCTCCCACGACTGGGAACAGATTAACCAGTCGTCGAGGTAATTCATCACTCTGACTCCTTGCAGCTGCAAGGGGACGAGGATAGGGTCTACGCACTTTAAAAATGTAAGGGGAGCTAGGGAGAGGCCGAATGGCAGCACAGAAAACGCATTGCCCTGAAAGGCGAAGTGGAGATATTTCATGTGCTGTGGACGAATTAGAACGTGAAAATACGTATCCCCTCAGTCCACCGTGGTGAACCAGTCGCCTGGCCGGACAGACTGGAGTATGTGACGATGAGTCAGCATGTGTAACCCTTTCTGTTTCAGAAACCGGTTGAGAAACCGCAAGTCCAGGATGGGGCGAAAGCCACCGTCCCTCTTCAGTACCAGAAAGTATCTCAAGTAACCCCTCTCCGAGAGGAATGACGCGCTTGTCCAGCAAGGCTGCCACTTCAGTCTGGAGCATCGAGGCCTGATGCGGATCCGGCTTGTATGTAGTCATGATGCTGCGAAAAGGAGGGGGTCCCAAGTCAAACTGAAGCGCGTAATTGTATTGTACACTTGCGAGCACACACACGTCGGAGGTGCAAGCACACCAGAAGTGCAGCTGTTGTGCCATGAATTGGGTCTGAGGCCACCAGCCTTCAGGGGCCTGCTGGGGCAGGGCTAGCGGTGGTGGTTGTCTAGGACGTTAACCCTGGAACCTCCTTCTAGGTTGTTGCTGTGTGGGCTGGCTACGCCACGTCCACCACGCTGAGGTGAGGCCTGTAAGAGATGCCTAAGGTCACCTGGCGGGGCTGTGGGAATTGGCACCATGCGGTTGACTGTTCTCTTCTGTGTAGAGTGCCAGCGGCTCGACCTGACCTGCACCGGAGCGGTGGGAGGGAGCAATGCGGCTACCTGTCTCAATGCCTCGCGTTCCCTAAGTCTCTGCTGCAGGATCTCCTCCACTGCTGGGCCAAAGCTGGGTGCGGCCTTATCAGCAACAGGCACCTGCGACAGCCACAACTGTTTGTGCGCGACCACTAAACCCGCCAGGCTCTGGCCCAGGGTCTGACCTTGCAGGCCAGAGATCTGGAGTAACTTGTGCGATAGTAATCACAACTCCGTGGCCACCGGCTCTGGGAGCAGGGCGTCACGCAAAATCCCATCCAGGTATGCAGTGAGCATGCTGGATGTGTTCGCTAGGCAGGTACTTTGGGCTCCCACCACATAAGCTCTTTGGACGTGTTTCTCTGTGATCCTGCACTGCAGGTTCGGGCACACAGGGTCCTTGGGCATACCTCCCACCTGTGGAGCCTTAACCAATAGGGGCAAATCCAGCCAGCCCCAGCTTCTCTGCACCCTCCAGCGAGGCCAGAGTAGAACCATATCTCAATTGCGCCGGCACTGTAGCTGGGTGGTTCCAAGAGGAATGCGGTCGAAAGATCGAATGGCATGGCTCTGTCTGTGCTGTCCAGGGGACCTGCAGGTACGTCGCTGCACGCGCCACATGCTGTGCCTGTCCTGGGATATATTGGTCCCCACAGGCCTCACAGGCATGGAAGCCAGCCCTGCCCGTTATAGCGCAGGGTAGAGAAACCACCATGTGCACTGAACACCGTGTGCACCTAGCACCGTGAGCACCAAGTGTCGTGTAGCACAGGGTCTAAAGAGCACCGAGTACTACGTGCACCACTTGCACCCAGTACCATGCAACAATAGATACCATGCGCACCGGGCACCGCATGTACTGTGCAGCACTGGTATAATGTGCACCACATACACAGAGCACCGCTTATACAAAGCACCGCATGCACCGAGCACCATGCAGCGCCAGGCACCGCGCGCACCAAGCACATCGAGTACCATGTGCACCACGTGCACCGAGTACCGTGCCGCTCCGCTAGCGCTAGCCTGTATCGGTACAGCAAGACAGTGGGCAGCATGCGCACCGTGGTAACAAAGTAGCACGTGCAGAGTCTTACGCACTGTTGTATTAAAAAACACTGGGGCAGCTAGGCACGGTGCCTACCCTAACCGCGTGGTCACGCACCTGAGCAGTGCGTAGCGTACAATAGGGGCACAGGGCTGAAGCTGCAGCGGGCGATTGACTTACACACACAGTAATACAAAACAGTTTTGTAAATACAAAAAACAGTTAAAATATTACAGGACAGATGGGGGAGAGCACACTGTCTGTAGATTGAGCAACCTACACCAGAGATGAAGGTCCTTGCAGCCCGCGTACGTCTCAACCCAATAATGAGGGAAGCCTCATTATGGAGTATACGGCTGGCCCGGCTGAAGCAGCCGAGGTGCGGCTAGTCCTCTGCGGAAGCACGGGGACACGTAGCTACAATCAAAACAAGGCCCAAAAACACACACAATTCTTAACAATAATACTTACCGTACTAGGACGGACAGACAGAAAGACGCAGCCTGACACGCGGAGTGAGAGGGTTCTGATAGTCAGAAATAAAAGGCTATGAATTTTTAAACCACTGATTCCGGGAAAAGTGGCGAAGGCCAGCTTTCAGCACAACTTGCAGGGGAACTAGCAGTAGCTTACGCAGCACTTTTTAAAAGAAAAAAGGCTCAATGCAACACAGATAGGTTTCTTATCGTTCCAATCGTGAGAAGCAAAAGATACGGTTAAGTACCCTTGAGAGGTGGGACCAAGGGGGTCACCGAGGGGAGAGGGTCTATCAGCAGCTTTGCTAGAAAGAACTCAGTGACACCTACCAATAGGCAGGAGTGTATCCCATAACGATGTTTTGGTGGCCATCTTCGAATTGAAAGGGAAATATATTTCACACGGATGTGTGGAGTTTGGTTGGGAAGTTGGACAGCAAGTGGGTTATTGTGTGTATTGTGGAAGCAGGGCAAGGAACTATTGGAAAGGTATAACGATTTGAATTGTGAATTGGTTTTGATGACGAGGGAACAGGCTTAGCCTGCCTCGTTATTAGTTAGGGAAAGAACTGTTTAGGGCCCAAGAATGGGTTAGGTTTTTTTTTGTTTATTTTTTCTTTTTAATAATGTAAACAATAAACACATGCGGCATTTCCTTACATCCTGTGTTTAAAGTGTTTATTTGAAGAAGCAAAACGTGTGACTGGAGGTCAGTCCATCACATTGTGGTACCAGAAGTGGGGCTTTCTGTCTGAGTGCCAATTCAGACTTTTACCCTGTGAAAGCTTGAGAATAAAACACCAAGATGGAGGCAGAAGTACAGGCACTGTTGCAGGTGAGTGCAGCCCAAGAGGAAGCCAATCATCTTGTACAACAGCAGCTGAATCTAGTGCAAGAGAAACTAAGTAAAATAATGAAGGAACGAGTTGTACCAATGACTCATGTTTTGTCAAAAATGACTGAACGGGAAATGTGGAGGCATTTCTCCTAACCCTTGAACAGACCGCGAAACAGGAGAACTGGCTTCAAGAGCAGTGGGCCAGGATGCTCGCACCGATTTTAATCGGCGATGCCCAAAAAGCCTACTTTGTCTTGTAATCAGATACAGCGGCTGACTATATGCAGTTGAAAAAGGAGATCTTGGTATGGGCAGGAGTTACCTTCGCAGTAAGAACTCAGCGGTTCCACGATTGGCTGTTCCAGAAGGATAGTGTACCACGATCACAAATGTTTAACCAAATCCATCTGGCACGGAGGTGGTTACAGCCTTAGGTCAACTCATCAGCTCGGGTGGTGGAGCTACTCATTATGGACCAGTATCTGCGGCCATTACCTTTCCATTTAAGGAAAACGGTTGGACAAACCAACCCTAGTAATGTAGAGGATCTTATCTCTCTGGTTGAGAGACATACAGCTGCAGACAGGCTGGCTCGTCTTTCAGCTGAGAAACAATGGCACTTTAAACCACGCACCCCATTCCTGAAGAACCGAGAGCCCACAGAACAGGGTAAGACTATGTTTTGGAAACAGGGTGACGAAGAGAGACAAGAGCTGTGGAGGGACCTTGGGGAGAGACTTAGGGGGGGAATTAATACTGACATTATCAGTTTTAAATGTTATCAACGAGGACACATTGCCAGGCACTGTAAAACAAAGGTGGAAAAAATGGATTGTAGTTGGGCTGATGCATATAGAGATTTGGTTGATGAGGAGTGTAATTATGTTACCACTAGTAACAACTTGTTTACCTCACGAATTCTGCCCGACGACTATTTGTGTAATGTGCATGTAGCAGGTCAAGAGACATTAGCTGTTTTGGATTCAGGCTGTGTACAGAGCTTAATCACTGCCTTGTTAATTGAAAATTTAAAATTGCTTAGTAGTAACGAAGTGTGGATTAATTGTATTCATGGCGATATTAAAACTTACCCAGCTAAATTGGTGGAGGTAGAGATAGGAGGGGACTTGGTACGATACAAGTTTGGGCTGGTTCCTCGTTTACCTTACCTGGTAGGTAGGGATTGCCCCAATTTTGAGTAAATATTAAAGGGAAAGACAGGTTTATCCTTGTTACAGGCAGAGGATAAGAAACCCAGAGGGGAGGTTCATGAGGTAGACCAGTTGTTTGCATTTTCACAGGAACTGTTTGCTGAACCTGGTAAAAACAGGAAAACAAGAAAACAGAAAAAACAAGATGGGGTTACAGGGAAAAGAGATAGAATAATAGGAAAATGTAATGTGTTGGTTAATTCAGGGAAAGAATCTGAGAGTACTAATGAAAGTGTACCGAAAAGTAACGAACCGCCTAGACCACAAAGGTTGCCATCAGGAAAGTACAATAAGAAAAGTGAAACAATGAGGCAAGAAAGGCTTAGAAAAGCAGAAGCTGTGATTGGAGAAAGAGAAGTGTCAATAAAAATGTGGAATGAATTATCTGTATCCCAAATGGATTTCAGGAAAGAGCAACTTATCTATGACTTAACCAGATCTATGAAGTTGATGACAATTATGAAAACACTAGAGACAGCTTACCAGTTCCACATTTTATTACAAGACACAACTTATTGTACCGCGTGACCAAAACTGAGAAAGGGGATTGGTTGGAACAGTTAGTGGTTCCCTATAAGTTTAGTCTGTAAGTTTATCCCATAGTCACATGTTGGGTGGTCATCTGCATGCACATAAAACAAGAGAGAGAATTCTGAATAAATTCTTTTGGCCAGGGGTTTATCAGGATATTCTTAATTATTGTAAACAATGTAGAGACTGTCAACTGTTTTCAGAAAAAAAACCCAGCACCAGTTCCTTTAATACCACTACCCATTATTGATATCCCGTTTACTTGTATTGGGAAGGATTTGATAGGGCCCCTGGAAAAAAACAACTCTAGTCATTTGTAGCATCTATATTGAAGGAGTTGTGCAAGTTGTGTCAAATTAAGAAAATAGTGACTCCAGTTTACCATCCACAGATGGATGGGCTGGTGGAACGATTTAATAAAATGTTGAAAAAGTGATGCAGGATTATGGTAAGGACTGGGACAGGTTGCTACCCTATTTATTGTTTGCTTTTAGAGAAGTACCTCAAAGTTCCACTGGATTCTTGCCTTTTGAATTGATGTATGGAAGACAACCCTGGGGAATTTTAGATGTCATAAAAGAAACGTGGGAGGAAAAACATAGTTCAGGCGATAATTTAATTGAGTATGTTTGTCAAATGAAAGAAAGAATGAGCAAGGTTGCTGAAATCATCAAGCAAAATATGAAGGATGTACAGGAGAAACAGCAGCAGCACTTTAATGCCGGGGCTAGGCTACGAGAGTTCCAGGTAGGGGATAAAGTGTTAGTTCTGCTTCCCTCGCATGCACATAAGTTTTTAGCTAAATGGCAGGGGCCATATCAGGTAGTAGAGAAGGTATCTGACGTAAACTACTGACTGTTTAGACCAAACAAGAGAAAATCCTATCAATGATTTCATATTAATCTTTTGAAACCATGAGAGGAGGGTTAAATGGTGAATGTAGCACATGCACATGTGGTAAGCCTGAATTCAGAAAATGTTGTAATTGGTGAGCATTTGTCAGAGATTCAAAAGAGTGAAATAATAAATTGAGCACAAAATTGTTACACCACCAGGGGTAGTGGTCAAAAAAATGCCATATAGAATCCCTCATGCTAAATGGGAGAGCATGACAGAAGAGATCCAAAATATGTTAAGAATGCACATAATTGAAAAGTCAGACAGCAATTGGTCAAGTCCAGTTGTGATGGTGCTGAAACTGAATGGCACCATCTGATTTTGTATTGATTTTAGAGCTGTAAACGAAGTGTCAAAATTTGATGCTTATCCCATGCCAAGGATAGATGAAATGATTGAAAAATTGGGACGAGTCAAATTTATGATGACACTGGACCTAACAAAGGGTTATTGGCAAGTTCTTCCTGAAGGTCTTTTTCAGTTCACAGTTCTCCCATTCAGTCTCCATGGGGCCCCAGCTACTTTTCATCACCTCGTGTATAAGGTTCTTAGACCATATCAGCAGTATGTGGCTGCATACCTGGATGATGTGGTTATCTTTAGTGAAGATTGGGAGTCCCATTTATGCCGGGGGGGGAGTACTGAATTTGTTGCGGGTCAGTAACTTGACAGCCCATAAAAATAAATGTGCATTTGCATTTGGAAACGAAGTATCTGGGCTTTATACAAGGGAATGGGGAAATAGAACCCCAGGAAAAGAAGATACATGCCATACAAGCCTGTAAACAACCAGCAAACAAGAAACAACTCAGGGCATTCTTAGGGCTAATAAGATATTATAGGCGGTTTATAAGAGATTTCGCCACTAGAGCTGTTCCCCTTACTGAGTTGACGAAGGGATACAAATCTGATCAGATTGTTTGGAACACCGAAGCAGAGCTGGCTTTTAATGATCTGAAGTCGGCTACTTGTAAAGAGCCAGTGTTAGTTAGCCCTGACTTTAGCAAACCTTTCATTCTGCAGATAGATGCTTCAAGTAGGAAGTTGTTACGCAGAGAAGTTAAATATGCCACAGTTGAAAAAGAATGTATGGCCATTAAGTGGGCAATAGAGGCCCTTCGTTATTACCTGTGGGGAAGAAGGTTTACCCTGGTTACAGACCATGCACCATTAAAGTGCATGTATCGTAACAAGGATGGGAATGCAAGGGTGACCCGTTGGTTTTTGTCGCTACAACCATATTGCTTCGATATCCAGCATAGGAATGGCAAGGACCACGTCAATGCTGACTTTTTGTCCAGGCACCCTCAGTCCAAAGTTAACTTTTTTATTCAACCTGAAACTTTAAAAAAAAGAGGTTGGGTATGGGATGGAGTGCATGTCTCTAACCAGCATCTAAAAGCCCTGGGACCGTGGTTAGAGACATAATAAAAAAAAAAATTAAAAAAAGGTGTTGTATGGGGTGTATTCCCATCTTCTTTTGCATGCCTGATCCCACGGGATCATGCAAAAAGGGGGGTAGTGTAAGGGATTGGTCGGTTAAAAAACGTAAAAGACAATGTAAACAAACTGGTTGGTAAACAAAGTAATTAATATAAAGTGTTTGGGATCAAAAACTAAAGATGGGTTAATTAATACACTATTAATTGATAATGGTTTGTTAAATAAAGGAGATGAAAATTAATTAAATCATGTTTAAAATAAATAGTTTTTATTGTGCAGAGACAAAACATTGAGGGAGTTAGGACCTGATAGTGGCTACAGGAGTCGGTACCAACTCCAGGTTTATTTAATAGACTAATTAGCAGATTAATTAAGAATGTTTAAAAGGGTGTGAGTGTCTGTGTTTCACAAGGAGAACGTGTGGAGTTTGGTTGGGAAGTTGGACAGCAAGTGGGTTATTGTGGGAAAAGGAACTATTGGAAAGGTATTTGGGATTACGATTTGGATTGTGAATTGGTTTTGACGATGAGGGAACAGGCTTAGCCTGCCTTGTTATTAGTTAGAGGAAGAACTATTTAGATAGGGCCCGAGAACGGGGTAGGTTTTGTTTTGTTTATTTTTTCCTTTTAATATTGTAAACACACGCTACAGCATTTCCTGGCATCCTGTGTTTAAATTATTTTTTTGAAGAAGGAAAACATGTAACTGGTGGGCAATCCATCACTAATATATATATATATATATATATATATAGTACTATATTATATATGAGATATAATACTGTATGTATCCATCCATTATCTGTAACGGCTAAAAGCCTATAGAGGAATTAGGTGATCTCCCAGAGCCCTTGGTCTTGACTGACATAGGGTATCCCCAAGTTCAGTCCTGATATGAGACTTACCCTGGGAGATAGCGTCAATATATATATAATATATCAAATATATATTATATCTATATATATATATATATATATATATATATATATATATATGATAATATTATAATATATACTACGTGTTACTGATGCACAATGAAAATTCAACAGTCTAAGGGGCACATACATAATGTTATTTAGATTTTATATAGTGACAGATAGGTTTGTTGATTTTTTGAGTAGTATTGTTCCTTGGGACTGAGCTCAAGTCATGTGATTTCATAAAAACGCCAGGATCTCAGTGTTTGGTATTTTAGTGCAGTTAAAATTGCCAAAGTTAGTTGATTAAGAATCTGTATAAACGGCCATTTTGAAAATACATATTTTAATTAACGCAAGAACAGCGAAAGATACGACCATGCCCCATTTGAGTAATGAAGATCGCCTGGTTGCTATCGGCATGATTGAAGGCGGCCTGTCTGTGAGAGAAGTTGCCCGGAGAATGAGATGCTCTGCTTCAACAATCAGCAGACTAGTCCAGAGAAACCAGGAAACCAGCTCTGTGAGGGACAGGCCATGTTCTGGAAGGCAGAGGGTCACCACACCTGCCCAGGACCGTTATGTTGACTGTTGCATTGTTCAAGCCAACCGGTGGGGTGGGGGAAGTATGAAGATGTGGGGAGGAATCTTCTTTATCACAAGAACGCCTTTGATGCAGATTGAGGGCAACGTTACTGCTCAGCGATACATTGATGAAGTTACTGAGGCAACAGTTTTTCTATTCCTGCAAGCCAATGTAGGAACAATTCAGTAATTGATAATTTAATATTTATCTTGGTTGATTAGTTCTCTTACTAACAATATTTAAATTGACGTGTTTCAAAGATTGAGGATTTACTATGAATACACATTCACGCGCAGACACAAGGAATGGTTAATCAATAGTAGTATTTTATTAAGTATACAAATAATAAACAGAAATCAGAAAAGTTAGAAAGTAAATGTCTTAGTTTCTAAGCACAAAACACAATTCAAAAACCTCTCACTGCACTCATGCTTGATTAGCAGGCAATTGAAATATGACACCGCCTGTCTCCTAACACATCAGCAGCAGCCAGCAGCAAGCAGGCTGTGACGTACCTAGTCACTCTCTCACACACACACACACACACACACACACACACACACACACACACACACACACACACACGCACACACATCCAAGCACAGAGTACATTTGAGATAATGCAGACAATCTTAAGACTATATCACATTAAGCTTATTAATGGGATATAGATTAAATATATGGAAAGTTTACTTTTAAAGAAATTCTTCTACAACAATATGAGGTAGATTACTTATAGTTACTTCTTCAAGTTTCACTAAAAGTTATTTCACACGCAAAGTGTGCAAACTAAATAATTAACAGTTCAATTTTATGTGAATGTGTTACAATTAATTAATTTAGTTCGATGAAAGGAAAATGCAACTGGAATTATACTTAATGGTTCTTTGAAACTTAGACTTTTGGTCCACTGGTTTGGAAACTCAATCTGTTGAAATGTCCAGTACAAAACTCTCCTTTCCGCAACAAAGTCTTCAATCCCACTTTGGATCAAACTCGGCAACAAAGCTTTCAATTCTCGATAGAATCAACAAACAGCTGCAACAAAGTCTATAGTACAAGATCCACAACAGCGCTCGTCCGCTTTGTCCTATTCCCTGAATCTTTTAGCTACGCAGGTAGCAGGGCACAGTTTCTTTTGGATACTGTGGTTTTAGGTGTATAGCAGATCCAGACTGGTTTGTCTGATAACAGTTGCTGTAAATTTTCTGATAACAGTCGTTGTAAACTCTCCTCTTGCCAGGCCTCAGTCTCGTTGCTTGTGGTCGTTGACTCGCTTGCAGCTTGGTTCTTCATCTTGGGTCCATTTCAGGTCCCATCTTGATTCCGTTTTTAGGCAGAGTCCCTGAGTTGCAGCTTTGCTTAGCACCTTGTTTAGCATTCGATGTGAAGTGCAAAATGTTAAATTCCGCTTTGATTTTTATAGTCTTTTTCACTCTGCTGATTAGCTCTTTCATGAGGTCATTTGTGTATCTTGCCTCTTTAAAGTCCCAGTCCTTTGTTGTTTAAATGTTCTTTTCCACTGGGACATCGCTAGATTATGTCTTCTTTGCGTCAAAACGATTGTTGTTGTACGTGTGAATTATCTGTCCATAATTCAACTGTCAGTTCAGCCTAATCCAGTTCAGGCGCCGGTCACCTAATCAGTTGGTCACATAGTTCAGTATGTCTGCAAACCAGAGGCCCCTGTCACACCTAGCTTTGGCAAAGATCATGTGTGCTATAAATCACTGGGACCCTTTGCATGGCAGGTCTCAGTTGCCAAAGTAAACAGTTCTTTAATGGACCCAGATTCATTTATAATAAGTCTGCCCACTGATGATGTGCTAGAGAATCTAGGTTGGAAACCAAATGATATGGAAAATAGTGAATTCTGGCCCACTCCTGTACTTTGGATGGAGGAAGTGCCTCCTAAAATTACCCTCTGTGAGCAACATGAAATGTGTCAAGAGAACATTTATAGAGCCAGGACTATTGTTCACGGTACAGATCTAACTTTGAACAGAACAGTTGAACGCAATCCTTTTTTAAAGTGTGGATGTGACCAGGGCAGATGTGATAGAGGCCGAGGTGAATTACCCCTGACTAGGTCCAGATCTTGCCCAGCCTGTAGTCACTTAGTCAGACACTGTCAAATTATTTTTTAATGTAATAGTCCTGAAGGGATGTTATCTTCACACTTGAAAGTAGACCCACAGGATGTAAAGAGAATTGAATGTGTGGGTTGTGAAAGTGGTCATCCAGTGACATGGGCTCATTTGGGTAAGCTTGAATGTGAAGAGGGTGTTCCTGCAACACGTGTTCTAATGTCTTGCAAACCCTGGTGGCCCACACCTGTGATGTGAAGAATTGGATGAAATGGCCTGTTGTCGTGTTTGCAGAACCAGTCCGACCTGAGCCTAGCGCAGAGTTCGAATCTTGCTGGAATGAGCTGAACGAACATGTATTGATTTAAATAATGTGATATGCTCTTAATCAATAATCATAGTAATATTGTATGTACTCTGTTTCAAATAGACCTGTATACTTGGTATAAAATATTAAGTAGCAGTTATGTATGGGCAGGCCACAGCGGGGCGCTCCATAGGGCTTTGATGCAGCGTGCAGCTGCTGCCACGGACGTTCCCTGGCTGGCAGAACAGGAGGGGAAGGGGAAGGGCTTTCTTAGCAAAAAGGGCACCCACAACAAGCCCTACCCTTGTGCCAGGACTTCCTGGAGCTGGTTCACACTTCTTGGGGAAACCCGGCGTCTGCTCCCTCAGGCTCCAGAATGGCAGAGTCCCTGCTACACACCTCAGGAGCACAAGAAGCTGGCCTAGGCATGTTCCCTACCATTGGGGAAACGATCACAGTACTGGTGCAAGAATCCACCTTCACCAGAGGGGGCAAAGACCCCACTTGCCCGTCCAAGCCTTGCAGGACTACTGACGTCATGATCAAGAAAGCATATGCGTCAGCGCCGTTATCAGTCCGGGCGGCAAATGCAGTGACCATACTAGTGCTGTGCCAGTGGCGGAGAGGCTGCAGGAACGGGTAACTGAAGCGGACATGGGAGAGCTCCAGGTGGTGAAGAGGGCAATAACTAACCTAATGGGGGAGTTAGGTCAGGCATCAGGCAGGTCTCTAGTGGCACTGGTAGCTGCTTGCCGCTCACTGACACCTCTGGCTAATGCACCAAGGTCGTGGAGACCGAGAAAGTGGCGCTGTTAGATGCCCCTATAACACCGGGGCAGACATTTGGAGTGACCATTGATGTGAGCCTTGAGAGGTCCCACAAGTCCACGGAGGTTGCTTCAAGATTTTCGCGCCTTCTTGCCTACCACCAACGCCTAAGAAAAACATGCCCTCTCCCAAGCCACCGGCTGCCACTTTCCCTCCTCACAACCAGACTGACCACTGGACACGACCCATGGCAAGGCAATCGACAATGAGACATGGTTACGCTCTACAATTCTGCTTAAGCCCACCACCCTTCAAGGGTGTGCTCCTTACCATCATCGAACCAGTACGTGCAATTCTCCTTCAATGGGAGATCACCAATCTTCAACAGAATAACGCTGTGCTCTTGGTAAACCCAAGCAATGCCCTCAGCTGGTTCTACTCCAGGTACTTCCTGGTGCCCAAGACGGATGGTGGTTTAAGACTTATTCTGGACCTCAGGGTCCTCAACATGTTCCTCAAATAAAGAAAGTTCAACATGTTGACCGCACAGCGTATCCTCCAGTCCATCCAGCCTGGCGACTGGTTCACATTGGTCGACCTGCAAGTAGCCTACTTCCATGTCCCGATCCGTCCTGCGCACAGAAAGTATCTGCGCTTCTCCTTTCAAGGCAATGCGTACGAATTCTGCGTGCTGCCGTTTGGCCTTTCGCTGACGCCCTGCACATTTTCAAAGTGCATGGTTGCAGCACTGACTCCACTCAGGCTGTGGGGTATTTGGATCCTGAACTACCTGGACGATTGGCTAGTTTGCACATATTCCAAAGTATGCGCAGAGGCACACATGATACAGGTCAAAGATAATGTGATGAAGTTAAGGCTCTCCATACATCAACAGAAGAACAATGTCATACCATTTCAATCCACAGTGTTCCTGGGGATCAAACTGAACTCTATGAGCATGCTGGCCTCACTGTCGGAAGAAAGGATTCAGTCATTGGAAGTTACACTCTCCCAATTCAGAGAGGATGCACTTCTACAGGTCAGAATATTTCAAAGGTTGCTGGGCCTGATGGCAGCCGCCTCGAGAATCCTTCCCTTAGGGCTGCTGAGAATGCGCCCGCTTCAAGCCTGGGTAAATACGTTGAAGGTGCACCCAGCCCATGATTGATACTGGCTGATGTGAGCATGCATATAATGCTGGAAGACACTGGAGTGGTGGCTACATCCCGGCAATCTGCGCCTCGGATCTCCCCTCGGCTCCCCTCGCAGAAGGAAAGTTGTCACTATGGACGCCTCCAGTCTAGGCTGGGGAGCGGTCTGGAATGGGAGGGGAATAAGAGGTCAGTGGAAGGGACATTGACAAAAAGCGCATATAAATGCCCAAGCGCTGCAAGCAGTAACCCTGGCGCTTTCTCATTTACGACAGCATTTAGCGCACAAACATGTGCTGGTCCGCACGGACAACACTACAGTGGTAGCCTACATAAACCACCAAGTCGGCCTGCGCTCGCCGGGCCTTCACAACGCGGTGCACAGACTCTTGCATTCCATCAGGGTGATTCACCTCCCCGGTGTGGACAATAGGGCAGCAGACCACATGTCCAGCGGAGCTCCAGACAGCTCGGAGTGGAGACTGCACCCTCAGGTGGTGAAACAGCTGAGTCCACTCATTGCCCCCTATGGTTCTCTATGGAAAGAGATGGGGGCCCCCTTGGAGTAGACATGCTAGCTCACCCCTGGCCACAGGGGCTCTTGTATGCCTTCCTTCTGCTACCGCTATTGCCCCCAACACTAGAGAGGATCAGGGTGGAGAGAGCCCAGGTTTTGCTGGTTGCACCTAGATGGCTGAGGCGCCTCTGGTTTGCTCTCCTCTGCAACATGTTTTTGGGCCAACCGTGGCAGCTCTCGCTATGTAAGGACATCCTGAGCCAAGTGGAGGGGTTATGGCACCCGAACCCAGCTCAACTCCAACTCTGGGTCTGGCCGTTGAACGGAGTCGTCTATCCAGATGAGGTTTTCCAGATGCAGTGGTAGAGACACTACAGTCTACTAGGGCGCTGAGCACTAAAGCCCAGTATTCATATAAATGGAAAGTTTTCCAAGACTGGTGCATCGCTGAGCGTCACGATTCTGTGACCTACCCTGTTGAGACAATCCTAACCTTCTTACAACACTTATTTGATGCGGGAAAATCCATATCCACTCTGAAGGTTTATTTTCTGGCAGTGCAGTTTCTCAAAGGGGCTCAGAGGCTCTGTCCTTCAATGAAAAGCATGGTCCCTAAGTGGGATCTGGAACTGGTACTGCGGGTTTTTACAGGTCCCCCATTTGAGCCCATGGCGTCAACAGAGCTGCGCCTTGTTTCCTTGAAAGTGACGTTTTTATTAACCGTTACATCTGTCAGAGGAGTAAGTGAGCTTCATGTGCTGTCCAGCAATGATCCATGTATGGCTTTCACTGGAAATGACTCGCGGATATAATTAAGAACAAACAGAGCCTTTTTGCCAAAGGTGGTCTCATCATTCCATATTAACCACCCAGTAGTTTTGGAAACTTTCAGACCTCCCTCGAACAAGTCAAAGGAGGATCATAGACAGCACATGCTTTTTCCGGTCCAGGCTCTACGCTGTTACCTGGATAGGCCAGCATCCTGGAGACAGTCCAACCAGCTGATTGTCTGCTGTGGGTCCCGCTCTAGAGGTCAGGCCCTATCGACGAAACGTCTAGCGCACTGGATGGCATATGCCATATGTGTGGCCTATGAACAGATGGACTCCCCCATGCCGGGGGCCATTACGGCCCATTCTACCAGAGGCCAAGCGACTTTGTGGGCTCTCTTTCATGGTACCTCCCTGGATGAGCTTTGCAATGCTGCTACATGGACAGGTAGTCAGACATTTGTGCGTTTTTATTGCCTTGATGTTGCAGACCGAAAGAGACCCTCTCTGGGCTCTAGGGTGTTGCAGACGGCATGCCCTTAGGCGTCATGTGGGCTCTGAGGCTATCGTCGCAAGGCTGTACTGTCGGTAATCTAGAGCCATGACAGCTTTGGTACAGCTTTCATTCATTAATAGTTGTCATTCCACTTGAAAGGGAGTGTCAGGTTATTACCATAACCCTGGTTCCCTGAAAAGAATGACAACCATTACCCTTCAAGGTTGTGTCCCCAGCTGACCTCCGATTTCAAAAGAAAATGGCGATATGCTACTGTGAGGACGACCCCCTTCAATAGGAGGTGGGAGGGACTTCCTTCTAACAACAGGGCTCTGATAGAGCAGCTTTTATATACATGCTCAGAGATTGATGGTCAGAGAGTGCTCTTCTCTGGTAATGGTTGTCATTCTTTTACCTTGTTCTACTCAAATGGCTCCGATGCAAGCAAGGCATTTGACTTCAGTGCAAAGAAGTTCGACCCCTTTGCCAATACAATGGGATACCATGAGTACATGTGCTGCACCCATGCATGCACGTGAACTTACATATTGTAGTTTGTTAAAAAAAAAAAAAAAAAAAAAAAAAAAAAAAGGTTCATATATTTGTGAGTGTTGTAATTTTGAGAATATGAAAGAGAGAGGAGCAAAAATAAAGATAAGCATATAAAATACATGTTTTAACGTAATGCACAAGCATACCTTAAACACACAGCGAGTCTTTCACCAGGACTTATGGGTTCTCTACAATTCGTGGATGTCTTCTTGATATCATTCTCCACCAACTTTAGAATGTCAGCAGACTGAAGCTGGTGCATTCGGATGTATGCTGCGAATGTATCTACGTGCGAATCAAGTTCACGTATTTACATGTGGTTTTCTCCCGATGTTGTCCTCTTCTGTAATATCTCGTGCACCCACATGCAACGTTTTTTAATCTTCCGACTTCTATTCATTCTTCTAGCTCGCAGCAAACGTAGTAGGTTTTCTACACGTTCAGACATTTTTTTCTCAACATTAACATGTGATAATAAATGTACATATACCGCGAAGTTTCCCACCGCCAGTGTAATATGAAAAACGGCACGGTTTACTGATTACCGCTACCACTCCCAGTGCAATCAGACCTTAATGTTAAGTTTAAATAAATAAATAACCCTGTTAATTCCTCCCCATTCATTGCTAAAATATCAGACTGCATATCGTCTTGATAAAGTTCCCCCTTATAAATCTCTTGGTTTACTGTACATGTGATACATTTTTTAAATTTCTTTTCTTTGAAAAGTAAGTGGCCACCTTAAATTGGGGCCAGTATGGTATTCAATTTTAGAACAGATACAACACCTAATAATTGGGTCGGTACATGGGAGGGGATCTCGTTTTGAAAAGAAAAAAAATACACATGATGAACTTAGGGGCCCCAACATTGTGTGTTACATTTATACCAATCATCTGCATTACACAATAGGCTACTACTGCTCAAATGTAATAATTTGATATGATGATGCAATTCTTTGTATTTATGCGTTTCTCCTTTTGTTTTAATATGTTTAACTTCTCCTCAAATAAACATTTACCTGTTACTCCTTGTCCCAGTAATAATTGTATTTTTAGATCTGACATTTTCTTCTCAGAATGAGGAAGAGTTTGCTGGTGTAAAGCTCGACCCATTCATGCTGGCTGCACTCCTCTCTCTGCATCATCTCTCTCCCACATTAAATAATGAGGACTAAGAAGACCACCACCTACCAATACTTTCAAGGAGGTTGTGTAGTCAGGTGGTTAAAGAACCAGACTTATAACCAGGAGGTCCCCAGTTCAAATCCCAGCTCAACTACTGACTCACTGTGTGACCCTGAGCAAGGCTCTTAGCCTCCTTGTGCTCTGTCTTTCGGGTGAGAAGTTGTTTTAAGTGACTCTGCAGATTATGCATAGTTCACACACCCTAGTCTTGTATCTTGTAAAGTGCTTTGTGATGGTGGTCAACTGTGAAAGATGCTATATAAAAATTAACTAATTAATATGCCTGCCACAGGTCTGGTATTCACTGAACATTTTTTATCAGAGCTGCCGATAGGCCCCTCCGTGGACTGATGCTATGCTGAGAACACCTTCTGGTTTGCTTCTCACAACCAGGTAAGTAAGGTGGATATCAACTAACCTCTTTCCAGTTGTCGATTGTCTCTGTTTAAGAGTCCTTCTCTCTGAGTTTTCAGCAAGTTCATTGGCAGTTTTATTGCTGAAAGTCGTCTTGCCCCTTCCCCGGACTCAAAACTTGGCAACTGATGCCTGAGCGAAACACTGCGCAATGGCGCTCCATTTTAAAATGATTATTTTCAACAGCGACTGTAGTCTGCCTTTACTAACGCCTCTCCTGCCTTAGCAAATAGAAAATTCTGCCCCATTTGTGCCAATTCCATGGAAAAGACTCTGCACAAGTGGCTGGCACAGTTCACTAGCAAGACCTCCATGGTCAGCCCAGATGAACTGTCTCCAGCCTCGGGGGCCCTGTTCCCAACGACAGCGAGTGGAAGCGACAGCGAGTGGGAGAAGTACAGGCGTGGAAAAGTACAGAGCAGTTTAGAAGCAGTTTGAAAGCAGGCTGACAGCTGCAGAAGAAACTAAACTTCAAAAAAAAAACCTCAACATGGTCTTCAAGCCAATAATCTGTGACACCTGCTTGATGTGGGAAATCCGAGAAAACCCAGCGGAGCTTAACCAAGTGTACGTAAAGTGCCGCGCGATCCAAGATTTGCATAAACTAGTAAGTATGCTAGAAATGGAGCTGGAAGAAGTGAGACAGCAACAGGATCTTCAGGAACTGGCACACCCACAATTCATGGAAGTCTGCATCACCCCTAACAGACTGAAAGCCACCAAGGAGATAGAAGGTCAGAACAGCTGGGTTCAGGTAGGCAGAAGCAGGGAAAAAAAGAAACTTTGTCAAACACAACCACCAGAAATCAAAACAACCAACAAATTTGAGTCACTTCAGAATTTTGATGAGCAGAACCAACAACAAGAGAATGAAAGGAACAACATCCATGACCCTATTAACAGTGGTGACCAGACAGCAAAAAGAAAGGAGGTCATGATTGTTGGGGACTCCATATTGAGAAACACAGCAAGTTTAATTCACAGTTTGGACCCCCTTACTACAACAGTGTGCTGCCTTCCGGGAGCCTCGGTCAAGCACATCACTGAGAACGTGGACAGGCTCCTAGAACGAACAGGAGACAACCCGGTAGTAGTCGTCCACATCGGTACAAACAACATTGGAAGAGACAGACCAAAATCCCTGCAAAACAAATTCAGAGAGCTAGGAAGGAAATTAAAAGAGAAAACCAAAACTGTGGTATTTTCTGGTATACTACCAGCACCTTGCAAAGGACCATATGGACAGCTGGAAATAATTAATCAAAACGCATGGCTGAAGACGTGGTGCACACGGGAAGGCTTCACCTATCTTGATCATTGGACCACATTCTACAACGAGGACTATCTGTATAGACGGGACGGACTGCACTTAAATAACAAGGGAACCAGTCTACTTGGAGAAAAGATCCTCGAGCAGGTTCAGAAGCATTTAAACTAGAAAGGAAGGGGGGAGAAATCAACAAAAAAACAGAAGGGAGACCGCATCAAAACAAGAACAACAACTCAGGTAAGACAACCATTAAATGTATTTATCTAAATGCTAGAAGTATCAGAAACAAAATTCTAGAACTTGAAGCTACTGCACTAACAGGTAACTATGATGTGATAGGTGTTACAGAAACTTGGTTGTCTGAGAGTGATGGGGACGAATATAATATTTGTGGGTATACACTGTATAGGAAAGACAGGCAGGACAGAAGAGGAGGAGGGGTAGCGCTATACATAAGAAACAGTCTTGAAGCCCAGGTGTTAAACCTGGACAAAGAAAATAAAACCGAATCAATATGGGTCAGAATAACGGACAAAAATTCAAAAGGCATAATAATAGGAGCATGCTATAGACCGCCAGATTCAGACGGTGAGCACAATAATCTGTTATACAATGACATTAGAAATGTGTGTAGCAAAGGAGAAGCCATACTAATGGGGGATTTCAACTTCCCCCAAATAAAATGGGAAAACCCGGTGGGTAGCACGAAGGATGAAATAGAAATGGTGGAAATGACAAATGACTGCTTCCTAACACAATTTGTCAAGGCACCGACTAGAGGGGAGGCATGCCTTGATTTAGTCTTTTCAAATAACGAAGATAGAATAACTAAAACAGAGGTCAGAGAACCACTGGCAAACTCAGACCACAACATGGTCTCATTTGAAGTGTTTTTTAAAACCCCAAAAGTAATGACTAAAGCTAAGGTTTACAATTTTAGAAAAGCAAACTATGAAGGTATGAAACAGAGACTAACAGAAGTAGATTGGAGTAAAATAGAGAAAACACCCACAGAAGAAGGATGGTTGTTCTTCAAAAATGTAGTACTAGAGGCGCAAAACAATTACATCCCTAAAGTAGACAAATCTAAATGTAAAACTAAATTGCCAAAATGGCTTAATAGATCAATTAAAAAAAAATATTCAGCGAAAAAAGGCACTTTACAGAGCATTAAAAAAGGACCAAAAAGAAAGTACGCAGAAAGAGTACACAGAACTGCAAACGCAAGTCAAAAAGGAAGTTAGAAAGGCCAAGAGAGAAATAGAAATGAACATTGCTAAGGGAGCTAAAACCAATTCCAAAATGTTTTTCCAATATTACAACAGCAAGCGAACATTCAAAGAGGAGATTAAATGTTTAAGAGATACAAATGGCAAAATCGTAGATGAAGAAAAAAAAATAGCAAATATATTAAATGATTACTTTTCACAAGTTTTTACAAAGGAAGATACTGACAACATGCCCCACATGTCATCCAGTTCCTATCCAGTTTTAAATAATTTTAGCATAACTGAGGCAGAAGTGTTAAAGGGACTAGGAGCTCTTAAAATAAACAAATCCCCTGGGCCGGATGAGATCCTCCCAGTAGTACTCAAAGAAATGAAAGAAGTAATTTACAAACCGCTAACCAAGATCATGCAGCAGTCTCTTGACACAGGGGTGGTACTGACAGACTGGAAAATTGCAAACGTAATACCGATCCACAAAAAGGGAAACAAAACTGAACCAGGTAACTACAGACCAGTAAGCCTGACCATTAAGCAAACTATAATAAGATCCAAAATGGAAAATTACCTATATGGTAACAGGGTCCTGGGAGACAGTCAACATGGTTTTAGTAAAGGGAGATCGTGTCTAACTAACTTGCTTGATTTTTTTGAGGATGCAACATCGATAATGGATAATTGCAAAGCATATGACATGGTTTATTTAGATTTCCAGAAAGCTTTTGACAAAGTCCCGCACAAAAGATTAATTCTCAAACTGAACGCAGTTGGGATTCAAGGAAACACATGTACATGGATTAGGGAGTGGTTAACATGTAGAAAACAGAAAGTACTGATTAGAGGAAAAACCTCAGAATGGAGTGTGGTAACCAGCGGTGTACCACAGGGATCAGTATTAGGTCCTCTGCTATTCCTAATCTACATTAATGATTTAGATTCTGGTATAGTAAGCAAACTTGTTAAATTTGCAGACGACACAAAAGTAGGAGGAGTGGCAAACACTGTTGCAGCAGCAAAGGTCATTCAAAATGATCTAGACAAGATTCAGAACTGGGCAGACACATGGCAAATGACATTTAATAGAGAAAAGTGTAAGGTACTGCACGCAGGAAATAAAAATGTACATTATAAATATCATATGGGAGATACTGAAATTGGAGAAGGAATCTATGAAAAAGACCTAGGAGTTTTTGTTGACTCAGAAATGTCTTCATCTAGACAATGTGGGGAAGCTATAAAAAAGGCTAACAAGATGCTCGGATACATTGTGAAAAGTGTTGAATTTAAATCAAGGGAAGTAATGTTAAAACTGTACAATGCACTAGTAAGACCTCATCTTGAATATTGTGTGCAGTTCTGGTCACCTCGCTATAAAAAAGATATTGCTGCTCTAGAAAGAGTGCAAAGAAGAGCGACCAGAATTATTCCGGGCTTAAAAGGCATGTCATATGCAGACAGGCTAAAAGAATTGAATCTGTTTAGTCTTGAACAAAGAAGACTACGTGGCGACCTAATTCAAGCATTCAAAATTCTAAAAGGTATTGACAGTGTCGACCCAAGAGACTTTTTCAGCCTGAAAAAAGAAACAAGGACCAGGGGTCACAAATGGAGATTAGACAAAGGGGCATTCAGAACAGAAAATAGGAGGCATTTTTTTACACAGAGAATTGTGAGGGTCTGGAATCAACTCCCCAGTAATGTTGTTGAAGTTGACACCCTGGGATCCTTCAAGAAGCTGCTTGATGAAATTTTGGGATCAATAGCTACTAACAACCGAACGAGCAAGATGGGCCGAATGGCCTCCTCTCGTTTGTAAACTTTCTTATGTTCTTATGTTCTTATGTTCTCCCCCCTCCTCCACCTGCCATCGAGCCCTGTGCAGAGCATACCCTGCACGTAGGCTCCAGCACCTCAAGCTCGCAACCGCTCAAGCTCTCCTCCAAGGAGCAACAAGCGGTCGAGGCACTCGAAGCAGGCAAAGGACATTTCAGACCTGAAGAGCCAGTTGGCTCAGGTACTGGAGTATCTGATCATGCAGCAGGCTATTGGTCCGGCTCCTTACCCAGCTTTGTCTCTGGTACTTGTCCCGGAACCGACTCTGCCTTCACTGGTGGTCGCCCCGGTCGTCAGAGAGAGACGAGGCGATGAATGTGTAAGAAAATTACATCATATCCATTGAGGCATCCTGGGATGGAGACTCAATAGGGCGTACCAGAGGTCTAAGATACAACCAAGAAGGTGGGCCCCAGCTCTGAGGTTGCATCACAGACTGATATGGCCCCCCTCAAGCTCAGTTCGGGCACTCATACAGCGAGCTTCCTCCAGGCTCCTTGGAACGCAGTGCCTGAATGACGCTGGTCGCAATTCAGACCAGCGCAAGCTTCGACAGCCCCCCTCCAGCCTTTTCCATGGTTCCCTGAGTTTTAGCACCACCCAATGTATCCAAGAAAACGGCCTCACTGACCTCCTTAGAAGGTACAGAGGCGATGGGGTTAGCATAGTTTCCGCTGGTGGAGTCCACCAAAGTGGTCTTGGTGCAAGTCCCCCAGTAGGAGGCGCCTGTCTAAGGGTCCTATATGCCCAAATGGCCAATGCACCTGGATGGCATGTTGCAAACTGTATCCCTTCCTGAAAAGCTAGCTTCCGAGCTACACCTGGTTTTGGGTACACTATTACAGATCTCCTGCTTCCAGGGGTAAGCCCTGGTCAGAAGCCTGGTAGGCTTGGTGGTAACGTGCACAGCTGTGGCTGTCTTAGGTGAGGGTCCCAGATGCGGATAAGTTCACCCTATTGGAGGCGTCTATGTCCCTGGCCATACCTTTGGCCCAGCGCTGGAAGAGATATTGTAATGCTCCCATAGGGAGCGAGAGGAATCTCAGCAGGTGGCTGCAGTCCTGTGCCCTGGCACAAGAAAGGGGGAAGAATTGGCATCCGGCAGTTACTACAGTAACCTGGACAGTTCCAATCTCCACTGTGCCACAGGGTGACTTGAAGTACTGCCTTCAGGCCCCTGCAGCAGCTAATACCCGGGGTCATCAGCAAGGACATAAGGACATAAAAAATTTTGTAAGCGAGAGGAGGCCATTTGGCCCATCTTGCTCATTTGGTTGTTAGTAGCTTATTGATCCCAGAATCTCATCAAGCAGCTTCTTGAAGGATCCCAGGGTGTCAGCTTCAACAACATTACAGGGAAGTTGCTTCCAGACCCTCACAATTCCCTGTGTAAAAAAGTACCTCCTATTTTCTGTTCTGAATGCCCCTTTATCTAATCTCCATTTGATCCCTGGTCCTTGTTTTTGGACGGGGAAATGCTGTACATCGGGCCCCAGCGCACCAGCGGTCAGAGAGACAGTTCCAGTGGAACTATCCCAGGCAGCCTCCAAAGCAGGCTCTACCCCAGCCCCAGCAGCTCCAGCAGGGGCCCTGAAGGGTTGCGGCCTCAAACCCACCAGATCGCACAACACAAGCTGCAACACTGGCGCAACTGCATCTCAGACTCCTGGGTGCTCACCACTGTACACACCGGTTATGCACTGCAGTTCCACACAGGAACTCCTCCCTTTCAAGGGATCATGGTTACATCCATGAACAACCCTCTCAGGCAAGAAGTAGAAACATTACTTCTCAAACAAGCCATCCGCCTCGTAGAACATACCACTCAAGAAGAGGGGTTCTACTATGGCTTTCACCATATCCTAGAGTTTAGACACCTCAATGGGTTCTTGAGGGAGAGAAGGTTCCAGATGGTCACTCATCGCCACATCCTCCAGTTTGGTTGGTAGCCAAATCCCTGGTTTACTTATTAGCATATCAGCAGCAGTTAAAATACATGGTAGTACATTCATTTACATACTGCCATTCAAGCTCATTGGCATTCCACTAAAAACATGTAGGTCGTGTTTCAAAAGCACTCAAACCATTTGCAAGGGAGGGGGATGTCAAGTGTTATTAAATAAAAATGTAAAATTGTGAATAGTATTTACTGCTCTTACAGTGATGTACACATGTTACAAATAAGTTCTTAGGCTCTGTAAATAATAACAAATGGAAGATGAAATATGTAAGGTCACAATTATGGGGCCCCTAGTTTTCTGGGGGCCCTGGGCCTTGGCCCCATAGGCCTGTCCCTTATTACGGGCCTGCTCTCACTAAGGCCATGTTTGAGCCTACACATTCCATAGTTGAAATATCTCTCTATGAAGACAGCCTTTTTGTTAGCCATCACCTCCGCTCCGTATTTGGGACAATGAAAACATGGTATCATGGCACAAAAAACCTGCTTTCCTCCCTAAGGTAATTACTGCTTTCCAGTGGGACCATTTTCCAAGGGGGACCATTTTTTGCGTGAGACAGTATTAGCTGGTATGCAATTTAGTACGCCGTAGTAGTATTTAGTAGTAATACCTGAGGACTGACTCGAGGAGGACTGATACCTGACTCAAGGAGGACTGATACCTGACATAGGAAGGACTGATATCTGAAGACTGACTCGAGGAGGACTGATACCTGACACAGGGAGGACTGATATCTGACACAGGGAGGAGTGATGCCTGATACAGGGTGGACTGATATCTGACACAAGGAGGAGTGATGCCTTACACAGGGAGGACAGATATCTGACACAGGAAGGACTGATATCTGAGGACTGACTTGAGGAGGACTGATACTTGACACAGGGAGGACTGATATCTGACACAGGGAGGAGTGATGCCTGACACAGTGAGGAGCGATGCCTGAGGATGTCCTAAAATGAACACCATACCAGCAAGATCTTCTACCATGTGGTACTTCAGTTAGTTACAAAGAGACATTTCTACAGGTTTTTACACAAGCTGCTTGTCACCTTAATCTATTATACTTCTCTAATTTATTGCATCTAACCCCTGTTAAACCAGATGTTTTATCACTCACTCACTCGCCAATCAACCAGATCAACGAACCAGCTCAACGGATTCAATAGAAAATCTATTCTAATTCGCAAATGTCGTTGCAGGACATTTGAGATCTGCTCCAACCTTCATCTTCCAAACCACCCGATACAAAGGAGTCCTGGAGTTCTGTCAACATTCTGCTCTCCGGATGCTTCTCCCCATTCAAGGATGTCCTTCTAGAAACAACATTGTATCTGCTACTGTGGGTCCTGGCATGGCAAAATCACCATCGAAACCATTTCCTTGATCCATTACCGGACCCCTGCATCAGAGACCTTAAACTTCAACCTCAGGTTCCGTATTCCATACATTTAAAGCACGTAAAATATCATTTTAATTGTATTAATTGCCCTTTCTGCTTCTAGCTGCCTGTTGAGGCATCCTGTAGTTCATATGGACCTTGAACTTTGGTCTCTGCTGCCTATTGAGGTGTCCTGATGGAGTTCATGCGGACCTTCGGGGTCGGGTCATGTATTCCGTGCATTTGGAGTGCATGCTGGTTGTGTTTGCCATTTTTTGCTGCCTGTCGGGGTCCTGCTGTAGTTCTGTGGGGGTTTCTATCATTCGGAAATAAAGTAAATCTGATAAATTAAGGGAAGGAGAAACTGTTCACATTGCTCTCACTAATTCTGGTTTTTGTCCGTGCTGTGATATCTGGCCTCCAGACCCTGATCCGCACCTCCGCACCTGCTGTTTCTAACTGCAGAACCTGCCAGACTCCGGATCCTGCCAATCTGCAAGACTCCAGATCCCCAAAAAGGCGGCCTTTCTCTCTTGAACTATTCATGCCATTCCTTCAGGATTGGAACTGCAACCTTTGTAACACTGCATTGTGCTATGATGCCACCGACTCTGTATAATTATACTATGTTAGTGAAGGTCTAGGCAGTAGTCAGCTCCTGACTTTAATAATATATACTATACATATACTTTGCACATTTCAAAAGGTACTTCACAATCTAATTAGAAATGTAATACAGTGATATAGTAGCAACAGAATATAACAAAGACATCAAGGTGTGATGTACATGCCTAGCAACGAGCGGCCGCCATTCTTGGAAGGGAAAACAAAAGCAGGCTGCATAGAGTTTACATTGAGTTTACATAGATTTACAACAAAGACAAACATACTTTCGGATTTAAGAAAACTTTTTTTTTTTTTTTGAGGCAGATATGGCATATGATTATTTAAAAAGTATTGATGCTTCAGCTAAAAAAAGATACAAGGCTAAATTGTGTTTGGCTAGGATTGAAAAATGTAATATAAAATCTTTGTCTAGCTTGGTGTTGATTATCAGAGTTGAGGCGCTAGCTCAATGGCCCCCCCCCAGAATTTTTTTTTTGTGTGTGTGCGACTCGACTCGCTCCCCACCCCCGCCGCCGCCTGTGTGCTTGCCTACTGTCAAATGAGCGAGCTACTGGCAAACTGTCAACTGAGCAGTTCTGCTTCACACGTACTACGTATTACGTAGGTGTTTACCTAAATATTCTCTTTAACCAACCTTAAATCTAAATCATTAGGAAATGCTGAGTTTATAGTTTAAAAATAACTATAAAAGTAATCATGAAACGATATACCAGAGATGAGGTGGGTTTTGCAAATGTATGTATATTCTGAGGCCGGCTACCATTTGGTCTGATAGCTGATGTCTGACTTATTGATTGCAGCCAAAGCTGCCTTCTCCCTGGTTCTGTTGCCTCTGATGGTATTAAGTAAAAGCTTAGGCATGTGTCACTGCACAATACAGCAAGATTTCCTCATATTTAAGAAACACAGAAGTAATTTTCCGTACGGACTCTATCAGCCGATTGTTTTCCCCTTTGCCGCCTTTGCTAAGCACGTGACCGTGAAAGTTCCCTGCTGTTCCTCATCTAACATGCAAAACTCGCTTTAGTCATTAAAGCAGCATCTGTCTCAAGTCTGATCCAGGAGGATATGCATATGAAAATGTGTTGTGATTTGTCTCATAATGACGTTTGAAGTTGCTTTGAAGTGATTTGTTGCAGATGAGACACAGGTTTAACACTGTTTGAAGTGAAAGCAAACCCTCCCTCCCGGTCTGTTTTAAAGCCTCATATTTTCATTTGCTACTCATGGAGGGTTTGCTCAATGCCAGTGTCTACGAAATGAACAAGTCCTTGATTCAAAATTATGAAATTTACTTTTGCACACCCGGTTTCGAAATATGCATGTGCCAGCGAGCAGTGTTGAAAGTCAACAAGTGGCGATTCCTTGCAGTGAACATGCAGGCTCAAAGAAACAGGAGAGAGAGAACGAGAGAGAATAAATAATAATTAATAACACGAATGAATACAGAACACAAATAACAAACATGTATTTATTTTTACATTTTCTCTTTTCATTTTGTTTATTATTCTTTCTTCAGTTCATTCGAGCCGCAAAGTATGTGTCACCTAGTATTTCACTGGGAGCTACACTTGAACTGCTAGGGTTACCCAATATGTATAATTACATTATTTTATTTTTAGGCCTGGAGGGGAGGTGGCTGAAGTTCTAGGACCCCCAGATATTTTTTCTTCTAGGTATAGATTTATGCTATGAAGGATGAGGCTGTGCCCCAACTGTTTTTACTCTACTTATTTTTCTTCAACCATTGTTGGGTTCAATGTTTTTGGAATCCGTAAGATTTTGCATTATAATAAAGGAGGTTATTTAACTGAATTGCAGTGATAGTGCCTAATACTCTAATGTGATCAAAACACTACGTGTAAGCCAGTAAGGTGTTGTTACGGTGATATTTTTACGCAAGATTGTCCTGACTGAAATATAGTTATCTGCACCCAGTGCAATGTTACTGCCAAGAAATTATCAATGCAACTGTTGCCTGAACTCTGGATATGTGCATTATATGACAACTGGCCTCTACTGTAGATTTTATTTGAATTAAACAAATAAAAACATAAGATTAAATAATTAAATCTTGATATAGAAAACAATAAAGTTACCTTACAGGTGATTGCAGATTTGCAATGCGTCCTTGGCTTTTAACACCTGTGTCATATCCACACACAAACAAAGAACAAGCATACAAGGACACACAGATCCACTAGAAATGTGATCAAGTGGACCTTTGGTTTTCTAAAAATACAACCCTCAAACTATGGCTCGGATCTTTGTAGTGTGTCGTATCCTGCACAACATAGCTATACGTCACAGATTGCTGGGCGACCAAGAAATGCTTGACATACTTGAGGAAGGTGGAAGAAGCGTCCTGTCTTGAACCACTGGTGTTCCTCAGAATATTCTTCCTGGAGGATCCGCCGTCAGGAAACAGATCATTGACAATGGATTTTGTCTAAACGTATTTGTAATGCTGTCAGATTCCCCCCACACTTTATGTACAATGTACACTTTCACCTTCACACATAAGTAAAACAGGAGGTGTCTGTTGTCCCTGTACACTTCCCCATTTGAAAATCAAATGCTACTAAAGCTGTCTTTGCTATACTGCGAGTTTGGTACAATAACAGTGATTTTTGAAAATTCCCCCATTATGTTTTATATTGAAAACACATTTGCTAAAACATGCATTTCTTTCAGAACTGCACATTTGAGCCCAATGTAGTTAATGGGAGGGCAAAATAGGGAATATTTCTGGAATTATTTTGTAAATAATAATAAATCATTTTTAATATTGTAAAAAAAAAAAAAAAAAAAAAAAGAGGTGACTAAATGTACTGTTACCAGTTTCTAAAGCAGCTTCATTCTTACAGTAGTGAAATAAATCCTATTGCTGAAAGAATACAGGAATACCATTGATTAATTCATGCATATTTTATTCAAGAGTAAAAAAAGTGTTTTCTTCCCATAGGGCATGCTTACAATGTCTGTGTTTAAGAAGTCATATGTGAAAACTTAGGTCCAGAAAAAATACAAGAAAAATTGCCACAAGTTAAAGTTCAATGAAATTCCTTTTGAAGTAAACACATTTGGACAAAACAAGGATCATAAAAGAGTGGAAGAAAATGAACAGTAAGCTTAAAATTGTTTAAAGTGAGGCACAACAGTGTGCCTAAATCTGTGTTGCATTTTAATAAACCATGCGATCATGCATTGGCAGCCAAAAATGTTGCTTTTCACTGAATATGTTCATTCACGCCTATTGAATACTCCTGTACAGGAACGCAACATAAAAATACAAGTTAGAATAAACAGTTTAAAAGAACTTCAATAATACAGCAAAAAAAAAAAAAAAAAAAAAAAAAAAAAAAAAAAACTTAAAACAGAATTTTACAAAGAGAAGATAAATATAAAGCAGGAAAAAATTCAGAATTACCATATTGAAACACAGCACAAAGATAATTGCACATATCAATAAGAAATGTAACCGCATGCATAGATGCGTTCTATAGATGCGTTCTATAGATTCTGTACAAATTATTATTATTATTATTATTATTATTATTATTATTATTATTATTGTTATTTTAACGGTATGGTCAATCGGTCTGCAAAACATACTGTATGCATTTTTAATTATAGGCAAGTGATAAATGAACAAGTAGTCTATATTGTGCAGGGAGCAACAGAAGATAAATTGAATTATTTGCTGATTCTTAGCAACATTATTGACAGTGGCTTATTAAAAGGATTATCAGCCTTCCAGCAGAGTAGACAAATTGGGGGCAGAGAAATTGTTTTACAAAACATCATTTTCAGGTAAGATTCATTGTAAATCAAAATTGTACACATTTTTTTTTATATAAGACTTAAACATTTTTTTTTTTTTTAGTAACACTAGTAGCAAAACATTTTTAAACAGCAAGATAATTTGTAGAAGATGTTTTATGAACTCAAACTTTGCTTAACATTTAAAATATAAGGTGCCAAAATACGGTTAATGCACCCACAAATGCATCCTTATGAAGCCTTTACTGAAGTACATAAAAGGACAAAATCATTCCCGTATTTCTTAGGGATTGAAGAGAATGCTGCTGCATTGCGGACTGCTGCCTGAATGCATTTTTTGCTGGAATTTGTTCCCTTTTTTTTCCTAAAAGCGGTAAACGTCACCTCTAAGTAGTTAGCGCATATTCTGTCTTCAAAGCAATAGACCTTCAGCTCTCTAAAATTGGCTCTTGAGAAGTCTAATTTCAGTTGAAGCAGAATATTGCTTTGGAGATAAGAGGCTTCAATGTGTTGGTAGAGTTGGTGGGGATGTGAAGTGGTCTCACTGTACATTACTGTTGTCATCTGTCCCGTTGGACTCCGACATGTTCATCTTTCCCATCGAATGGCCCACATTGTTTACTGCGTCCTTCCTGGGAGGCATCCTCTCGTTGACACGGTCCAAGCCCTTTGCTTCCGCGAAACTGTTGATCTTGTGCTGGGGGGAGAATCCTCTGACTGCTTCAGGAAAGAGCAAAATGAGAAGACAGGCATGTCAGTAAGTACACAAGTACAGCTTGTAGTGTTAAAACATCACCATGACCTCTATCCATGTTCAGGGACATGTAAATCCACCTTAGAAACTGGAAGTCTTGTGACTGTACTTTCAGATAGGCGGAGGTGCAGCTGTGGTTGCAATCCCTTTTAATAAAGTTTCCCATAGTAAAAGCATTGCAAAGTGTAATTAAGCATGTTAAAACATAGGCTAGTATTGATAAGCATGTAAAACCCAGGGAGGTATGGAAAACAATGCATAGACAACTGCTAAATTACCATACAAATGTACTTTGGTAAACTTGTATAAAGCCCATTAATATATCAATTACATCTTAGAAGATTAATAAAGCAGTTAAAAAAAATTCCAAGCTGAACATGAATCTTTTAAATAAGGAAAATGTGTTTAGAGTAGGCATAGAACGACTGCTAATTTGACAGGCGAATACCTGAAGTAAAAATAGTCCGATAGGTCAGCTAGTTTTTTGCTTTTCCGTCCTCCCTTTCCATTACTCCGAAAATTAAAAATCTTCAGGTCATATTCTTCCATTTTTTTAAATAAAACAATTGTGTAGCTTTCATTTTTAAATTAGGAATATGTAAATAAAATATGTGTAACTGATGTGACCTGTACAAATGTTTGTATCCTAGCAACGCGCTGATGTTGGCTACCTACTGTACTCTCATCACTACTTAATTAATGTTTTAACCCTGTAGTGCCCAGGGCATGTTCCTCTTCCTATTTATGCCTATTTTCTTAATGTCAAATATATTGGACACCGGGCAGCAAAGGGCAACAGTATCACAAATTACAGGAGCAAGAAAAAATAATTTACTAAATCTTTGTAAATCATGGACCTTATTTTCAAACCATTCCCTATATTCTAATTAACTCCTATTTTAAAAAAAAAAGCTCATGTTACAAAATGAGGTACAAGATGTGTATATTAGAGAACTTGAAAAATAAAACTTAGTTGCTTGGTTGTAATTTTGAAAACTAAACAGGTAAGATAACGAAAGGCTGGAGGAAATGTTTTGTAAATATGCTCCTGTGAGTTTGAACAGCATTAGCACAGAAACAGGTCAATATGCTCCCAATGGCACTGGAACAATTTTTAAAGTGGAGGTGCTGAAAGCCTTTGAACAAAACTGTAACCCCTGTATATGATGGAAGCCATGCAAAGCCAGGGGGTGCTGCCACACCCCCAGCACCCCTAGTTCCAGTGCCCTTGTATGCTCCTGTCTGTGTGCACAGGACTTGCATGTTCAGCACTAGCACAGAAACAGGTAAATACGCTCCTGTGAGTTTGCACAGGACTTGCATGTTCAGCACTAGCACAGAAACAGGTAAAGGACATCACTTCAGACATTGCACACAGTCTTACCTTCACCATCCTCGGGTGGCTCAATGGCCTCAATAGCTTCAATTGTAGCTGTGAAAGAAACAGACATGTGAGGGGGTTTCAGAAACATGACATTGTAGCTTTAAATGAAGTCAGTGGCTATAGGAAATATTCACCCCCCCTTGGGCGTTTCCACAGTTTGTTGTGTACCTGAAATTTTGATGCATTTAAATGGGATTTTTTTCCTTTGATTTACACAACCTACTCAACACTATCAATGTGTGAAAAATGTAGGGGTGAAAAAACAAACCAATCAAAAATAAAAAAAAATTGAAAAGTCTTCATTAGATAAGTATTCACCCCCTTTGCTATGACACTCCTAAATAAACTCTGTGCAACCAATTGCCTTCAGAATTCACACAATAAGATAAATTGAGTCCCTCTGTGTGCAATAAAAGTGGTTCACATGATTTCAGATTAAATACATCTGTGTCTGTATGGTCACACAGTTGGGTAGTGCATTCAAAGCAAAGATGCTACCATGAAGACCAAGGAGCTTTCAAAACAACTCCAGAATAAAGTTGTGGAAAGGCACAGATCAGGGGAGGGCTATAAAAAGACTTCAAACGCATTGAATATCTCTTGGAGCACAGTCAAGTCGATCATTAAGAAGTGGAAGGTATACGGCACCACCCCGAATATGCTTAAAGCAGGCTGTCCTCTCAAACTGAGCAGCTGTGTAAGAAGGGCATTGATCAGAGAAGCCACCAAGAGGCCAATGACAATTCTGAAAGACCTACAGCGTTCAATGGCTGAGATGGGAGAAACTGTCCATGTGTCAATAATAGCTGAGGTACTCCACAAATCTGGCCTGTATGGACAAGTGGCAAGAAGGAAGCCATTTCTGAAAAAAGCCCACGTAAAATTCCGCTTGGAATTTGCAAAAAGGCATGTGGCAAAAGATTATGTGGTCCGATGAAACAAAAATTGAACTATTTGGCCTAAATGCAAAGCGTTATGTCTAAAACAAAAATTGAACTACTTGGCCTAAATGCAAAGTGTTATGTCTGGCACAAACCCAACACAGCACATCACACAGGTAACACCATTCCTACTGTGAAGCATGGTGGTAGCAACATCATGCTATGGGGATGTTTTTCATTGGCAGGAACTTCGAAGCTTGTCAGGGTAGAGGACAAAATGGATGGAGCTAAATACAGGCAAATCATTGAGGAAAACCAGCTTCAGTTTGCAAAAGACCTAAGACTGGAACAGAAATTCACCTTTCAGCAGGACAATGAACACAGCCAGAGAGACACTGGAGTGTCTTAAAATCAAGAAATTGAATGTCCTAGAGTGGCCCAGTCAAAGCCCAAACTTGAATCCGATTGAGAATATGTGGCAACACTGAAGATTGCTGTCCACCAACGATTTCCATCCAACTTGACAGAGCTTGAACAATTTTGACAAGAAGAATGGGAGAATATTGCACAAACCAGATGTGCAAACCTGGTAGAGACTTACCCCAAAAGATCCACAGCTGTAATTGCTGCCAAAGGTGGTTCTACCAAGTATTGACTCAGGGGGGTGAATACTTATCTAACCAATACATTTCAGGGGTTTTTTGCTTTTCATTAACTGTTGTTTCACAATAAAAATTATCTTGCCTTTTCAAAAAGTTGAGTAGATTGTGTAAATCAAAGGAAAAAACTCAAATTTAAATGCATCAAGATTTCAGGCTGTAACACAACAAACTTTGAAAACATCCAAGGGGGGTGAATACTTACCATAGGCACTATAGCTATAGTGGCTCTCAAAAGTATTCACCCCCCCTTGGACTTTTCCACATTTTATTGTTACAACATGGAATCAAAATGGATTTAATTAGGAGTTTTTGCCACTGATCAACACAAAAAAAGTCCATAATGTCAAAGTGAAAAATAAAATCTACAAATTGTTCTAAATTAATTACAAATATAGAACAGAAAATAATTGATTGCATAAGTATTCACCCCATTTGCTATGACACACCTAAATAAGCTCTGGTGCAACCAATTGTCTTTAGAAGTCACATAATTAGTTGAATGAAGTTCACCTTTGTGCAATTAAGGTGTTTCACATGATTTCAGGTTAAATACACTTGTCTCTGGGAGGTCCGATAGTTGGTTAGTACATTTCCTAACAAAAACTACATCATGAAGACGAAGGAACAGTCAAAGCAAATCCAGAAAAAGGTTCTTCAAAAGCACCAATCAGGGGTAGGATATAAGAACATTTCCAAGGCATTTCCCGGAGCACAGTAAAGTCCATTATTAAGAATTGGAGATAATATGGCACAGCTGTGAATCTGTCTAGAACAGGCCGTCCTCAAAAACTGAGTATCCGGGCTAGAAGGGCACTAGTCAGGGAGGCCACCAAGACGCCTATGGAAACTCTAAAGGAGCTACAGTCTTCCACGGCTGAGCTGGGAGACACTGTGCATACGGCAACAATAGCTCAGGTGCTTCAAAAAACTGGCATTACGCGAGAGTGGCAAAAAGAAAGCCATCGTTGAAAAAACTCACATCAAATCTCTGCTAGAGTTTGCCTGAAGGCATGTGGGAGACTCTGAGACCAAGTGGAAGAAGATTCTATGGTCTGATGAAACCAAAATAGAGCTTTTTGGCCTCAACGCTAAGTGCTATGTTTGGCATAAGCCTAACATCGCACATCATCCTGAGAACACCATCCCTACCATGAAGCATGGTGGTAACAGCATCATGCTATGGGGATGCTTCTCTGCGTCAGGGCCTGGAAAGCTTGTGAAGATAGAGGGCAAAATGGATGCAGCAAAGTACAGAGAAATCCTGGAGGAAAACCTGCTGAAGTCTGCAAGAGACCTGGGACTTGGGAGAAGATTCATCTTCCAGCAGGACAATGACACCAAACATACAGCCAAAGCCACAGTGGAATGGCTTAAAAACAATAAGGTCAATGTACTGGAGTGGCCCAGTCAAAGCCCGGCCCTTAATCCAGTTGAGAATATGTGGAAAGAGTTTAAAAATGCTGTTCACCAAAGGTCCCCATCCAATTTGACGGAGCTGGAGCAATTTTGCAAAGAAAAATGGGCAAAAATTGCAGTGTCCAGATGTGCAAAGCTGGTAGAGACTTATCCAAACAGATTCATGGCTGTAATTGCTGCCAAAGGTGTCTCTACCAAATATTGACTCAAGGGGGTGAATATTTATGCAATCAATTATTTTCTGTTTTGTACTTGTAATTAATTTAGAAAGATTTTTTGAAAATTTGTAGATTTTATTTTTCACTTTGACATTATGAACTTTTTCATGTTGATCAGTGGCAAAAACTCCTAATTAAATCAATTTTGATTCCATGTTGTAACACAATAAAATGTGGAAAAATCCAAGGGGGTGAATACTTTTGAGAGCCACTGTATAGGAAACAGGCTACATCAATGTTTAATGGAATAATCTACAAACGCATGCCTGGTAGCAAGAATGATAGAATGCTAATGAGGAACCAACTTTAGAGCCTGCAACTGAAGTAAAAAGCTTTGTAAAACTCTTAAGGGGTGAGAATCAAAGCTTTCAACCCCATTCATCTACCTCGTATTAGTATTACAGTCACATCATCCCCTTTCAAATCAATTTTCTTACCTTGTTTTTTTACTGTTCCCTCTATAAAGAAAACTGCTTGCTTTTTCCTGGTACCTTATCACATCCTGTGTCAGCCATGGTATACCACTCAGCCTGCCCCATGGCAGTGAAACAACAGGAAGTGGTAGAGTTCCAGAAAGCAGCCGTTTAGACCTTGCAATTTGCATATCCCTCATTAAGAAACACTTCTTGTTCTTATTGTCTACTTAGATTTCATTTCCTTTACTGCAGATGAGTTTTAGTGAAAACATGGCCTCTCTTCGGTTCAGGCTTCAGCAGGCTTCAGACTCTCTCGTGGTCAAAGTTAGCCAATGTTTCTTGTTTCTTTGGTTCAGGCTTCAGCAGGCTTCAGACTCCCTCTTGTGGTCAACGTTAGCCAATGTTTCTTGTTTCTTTTTAAATGTTTCCATTGACAACAGTGTAAATGTTTTCATTCATGGGGTTTCCATGCAAGTTTTTTTTTTAACTCGAGACATTTATACAAGAAAAATGTCTCTTGTAAAATGCTCTTTTGGGTTTCCGTTCGCACAGTTTATTTCACTTGAGTAAACCAGGCTTTTCACCCAACTTCATGCAAAGGAATGGGAAAGGTGGGGGCTGATGTGTAAATTTGCTGCATAAAGTTACATTTTGTGAAAATGTGGTTTCCATTCGCAGAGGATTGGTACATGAGTGAATGTAAGCTGCTGTAATAAAGCAGAACACCTTGTGCCGGTTGGTTAATAATGTGTTTTACTGATCTTGCCCAAATTGTTTTTCAAATGTCATTAGTGGGGTGTCATGTTGTTAGTAGTGAATATTGTTTCAGCTCATCTATCTTACGACTCATTAATTAAAAATAAAGTTGGAGGTATAATATGAAACTGACCAACAGGTATTGCAGATCACCATAGCTGAAAACTGACACAGACGTTATATATACTGTCCGGACGGCTGACCACTGCTGAGGAAGCATTTAACACCACGCTTGGGTAAATACGGGTAGTGGGCACTTGAAAGGGAGGTTGCGGATTGTGACAAAGTGCCCGCCCCTGTGTATATTATCTGTTATGTTGCGTGTGGTTTGTTAAATGTTGATGTATAGTCATTGGTACACTGGATATAAACGGGTCTGTGTAACACGAGTGTTTAAAATGTATATTTGTATTTAGGCACGAGGATTGCACAGCACTTCACGTGGAAGTAAAAAGTAATAAGTGAGCATGGGGAATTGCACTTTATTAATTCACGTGCAGTTGTACCGAGACTCCAATTGAATGATTGATTAGCACTCGAGTCTTGGTACAGCTGCATAAAAACAGCATGTTTTCACCCACTCGGGGTTGGGTGTTCGGTGAGTAGAGAACGGGAGAGAGAGTAGGAGAGTTTGAATTTCAATTACTATTGCATGCTGGTGGGACCAGCATGATACTTGTTTATTTAACTCACCGTGTTTGTTTGTCAATCTGCTCACCGTATTGTTGTTAAGTGTTAGTCCATTTTTGTTTGTATATTTATTTTAGCGTAAAGTGTCGTGTCCTGTTTCTGTTTGTTTGTTAAACCCTTTTATTTTACAATAAACCGGCGCAAGCAAGCGCCATCATCATTTCACCATTCATCCATCCTGTCTGTGTGTATTCCTTTTCCTGGTTCTGATGCCGCCCACTTCAGCCATCTCTGTGACACGGATACTGGTGAAACGGATTGCAGTGCAGCATTATTTCGTTCCCAAAATTGCCACTGCCTGCTGTATACTGCACAAACTCTTGTCAACAGCAAAATTAGGTGTTCAGGAATCAGTGGCTGCCTGTGAGACAGACAGGGAAGGCTACCAGTGTTGCCAAGTCTCACACGCAAAAAAAAAAAAAAAAAAAAAAAAAAGCGACACTGCCTTTCAAAACAAGCCCAAAACAAGCAAATCCATAACAGAGTATGGGTGTTTATGCAAATTCCAACCAGCTACTCTCAAAACAAGCCCAATTCCACTTATTATAAGCAGACTTGGCAACTACGACGGTTACCTCAGCCGCCATTTTCAACTGGACAGAAGCGATCTGAAGAGTCTTGTGCTGTCAGAGATTCTCTCCTTTCTTTTAAGTTGTGTTGGATTTACTGTTGTGTTAAATATTAATGATGCAAACAAATAAAACACAGTCAATACGTTTATTTGACATTTTATTTGGGCAGTTCTGAGACTTGTTGGATGTTGTAGTGCTGTTTCGGGTGATCAAGCTGGATCATGGCATCCAGTTCATCAACTATATTTATTAACATGGAGGGAAGACACACGTTGTCTTTGGACATAGCTTTGGACATAGGTCGGCCAGAGTGTCCTCGGCTCACCGTGCACCTGCAACCACTGTGGTCTGTCCAGGCGCCTGCGGGCTTGCCTGTAAGCTGCCCAGAGCTGCATTGTCCTCCAACACTGTAGTTCTGAAGTGGCTGTATGGTGAGCCTGCAGTGTGTAAAGAAGTGGGTGGCTGACGGCACACACTTCAGAGGACAGCGTGTGGTCTTCGCCCCTCCCAAGTCAGTGCAGGGGTGGTAGAGGTGAGCTGAGCCTAAAAATAATTGGACATTCTAAATTGGGAGAAAATAATAAAATAAAAATAATTGCAGACAACTAAATAATAAAAAAGCCCTTGTTCTCACATTGTCTGGTTGTATGATTTGAAAAAAGTAACTTCTTCACTCACCATTCTCTAGGGTTTGCTTGCCTCCAGAAAGTACCCCACTAGGAAGCATTCCAGTCGGAGTCAGACCTTTTAGTGTCAAAACATTCTCGCTCTCCTCTCTGTGGAACACAGTTCACATGATAGGGTTAGCAGCTTCAGAGACACTCCAGAGGTCATACTTGTTGCTTATTATTTGTGTTATTGACTGAAATACATTTATGTTATAGCAGTAACATACACATGTATAGTCTCTCATCAACAAAAATCTCACAAATCCCTTTTTTCAGGTTTTATTTTTATTCCTGTCACAATGTCCTGTGCCAAAAGAGGCAGATTCCCTCAGCGGAGCAGACACACACATCTCTATAGATCCCCTCAACTGTCCTTATAGAGGTCTTAAAAATAACAGTGACAAATGTGTCAACAGCTTGCTTTTTGTTGTGGACATTAACCTTGCAGAGGTGTGAACAGCACTAGTTACAGCAGCTCATATAGAAAAGGAAAAAGTAAAATGTGGAAAATATGAGAAGAGCATAAAAGCTCTCAGTTTTTATACCTGCCATTTCAACTCAGCAGTGTCTTCTGGGTCAAAGCATATTAGTGGCTGAAAGCATGTCGGTCAATGGGATTGGCTGATTGGTTATTGGCATGAAAGAAGCTAGAGAGGGGTGGGTTCAATGATCCAGGAAGTACAAGACAGTCTAAAAGCATGGCTTGTAAACAGAGCTCTCTTTCACATGTAGTACACAGTATCATGTTCTGAAATGAAAATGGATGTTTGTCATAACGTCTTTCAAAACTGAACATTGGAGACCTTTAAAACGAATAGATGCATAGCAGAGAATATTTTGCTAGCTACAATTAATTTAAGTGGGAAGAATGTTGTGATATACAGTAGTAGTGTTGCTGTGTTCATTCCAAATGCTCTTTCAATACTAGCGTTATTGATTGCTGCTGACTGATATACTGTACATACATGTTGTTTGAAATCGTGTTGCCTGGAGAGGGGCTACAATCTGAGTGCTCCCATGGTGGTACCCATACATTTTATACAACAAATATTGTAAACAGTGGGAGTGGTCTACAGTGAAACACCCCTGTAGCGTTAGTCATTGCACTTCAAGTTTATTTGATTGTTTCTAACTCTCCTGTACTTACAGTACTTACCTCAAGACTGAAAACATTTTGGCCATCTTGCCAATGGCTCGTATCTTGTTCCTGATCACTTCCTTTCGAGCAGCAGCAGCATTGGCTAAGAAAAGGAAACAAAAATCTTACTTCTGATATTCATCAGTCTCACATTGCAGGTGGAATCACAGGATTCAATCTGGATTTCTAACAGACAGTGTTGTGTGATGCACAGTTGTTATGAATTCTGACCCCTGTTGGTGAGATGAGGTTAAAAGCTTTAGAACCATGAATGCAAACAAGCCTCTGCCCTGTTACATTGGTACCCTGATCCAGATCTCGTAGATTGGCTGCAGAGGTTAACAGGAGGAGTGTCATGGGCAGTTTTGTGAGGATAAAGGGGGAGGAGTGTAATGGGCAGTGTTGACAGGTTAAAGGTGGAAGAGTGTAATGGGCAGTGTTGACAGGTTAAAGGGGGAGGAGTGTAATGGGCAGTGCTGACAGGTTAAAGGTGGAAGAGTGTAATGGGCAGTGTTGACAGGTTAAAGGGGGAGGAGTGTAATGGGCAGTGTTGACAGGTTAAAGGGGGAGGAGTGTAATGGGCAGTGCTGACAGGTTAAAGGCGGAGGAGTGTAATGGGCAGTGTTGACAGGTTAAAGGTGGAAGAGTGTAATGGGCAGTGTTGACAGGTTAAAGGTGGAAGAGTGTAATGGGCAGTGTTGACAGGTTAAAGGGGGAGGAGTGTAATGGGCAGTGTTGACAGGTTAAAGGGGGAGGAGTGTAATGGGCAGTGTTGACAGGTTAAAGGTGGAGGAGTGTAATGGGCAGTGTTGACAGGTTAAAGGGGGAGGAGTGTAATGGGCAGTGTTGACAGGTTAAAGGGGGAGGAGTGTAATGGGCAGTGTTGACAGGTTAAAGGGGGAGGAGTGTAATGGGCAGTGTTGACAGGTTAAAGGGGGAGGAGTGTAATGGGCAGTGTTGACAGGTTAAAGGGGGAGGAGTGTAATGGGCAGTGTTGACAGGTTAAAGGCAGAGGAGTGTAATGGGCAGTGTTGACAGGTTAAAGGCGGAGGAGTGTAATGGGCAGTGTTGACAGGTTAAAGGGGGAGGAGTGTAATGGGCAGTGTTGACAGGTTAAAGGGGGAGGAGTGTAATGGGCAGTGTTGACAGGTTAAAGGGGGAGGAGTGTAATGGGCAGTGTTGACAGGTTAAAGGGGGAGGAGTGTAATGGGCAGTGTTGACAGGTTAAAGGGGGAGGAGTGTAATGGGCAGTGTTGACAGGTTAAAGGGGGAGGAGTGTAATGGGCAGTGTTGACAGGTTAAAGGGGGAGGAGTGTAATGGGCAGTGTTGACAGGTTAAAGGGGGAGGAGTGTAATGGGCAGTGTTGACAGGTTAAAGGGGGAGGAGTGTAATGGGCAGTGTTGACAGGTTAAAGGGGGAGGAGTGTAATGGGCAGTGTTGACAGGTTAAAGGGGGAGGAGTGTAATGGGCAGTGTTGACAGGTTAAAGGGGGAGGAGTGTAATGGGCAGTGTTGACAGGTTAAAGGTGGAAGAGTGTAATGGGCAGTGTTGACAGGTTAAAGGCAGAGGAGTGTAATGGGCAGTGCTGACAGGTTAAAGGGGGAGGAGTGTAATGGGCAGTGTTGACAGGTTTTATATCAATATGAATTTTGAATTGTATATACGACTGATAAATGTTAGGACAGAGTTTTATGTCAATATTAATTTTGAATGGTATATACTATTGATAAATGTTAGGATAGATTTTTATATCAATATGACTTTTGAATGAATGACAATATCAATTATAACAAAATCTTAAGTACAAAAGCAGCTCTGCAATGTAAAAACAACAATATATGTAACATGATTTTTCTATTAACAAATAACTCATTGCATAACACTTCTGAAATGATCAGTGTCTTAGATGAGCCTCCATTATGCCCCAATAATATATATTCCTACTTCAGTTTTAAAATTATTTTACATCAAATTTGTAATATTATCAAGAAGACATATGTTATTCTATGGGTCTAAGACTGAGTTGACTTTCTTTAAAATAGTAAACAGTAAACAATGACCCACATCTGAATCCAAGCAAACATTACTCAGTTTAGTCACCAATATGTCATATAAATTAGGGTCTCAATAACTGAAAATAAAAACAAATAAAACAATCATTAATTAAGACTTTTAAAATAGTATTTGAATACATTATGAACTTAAACCAAATATCAATTAAATGCTAAGAGCTTCTACTCTAATTGGATGATTCATTATGACAACTAAATCAAAAGAACGGTCATTATTAAAGTGCAATATTAAGCCCCCATTTGAGTGTTTGTGGCAAAGTGGACGAGTCAGAACAGGTGCAGGAGTGAGGCAGTGTGTAATTAAACAGCCAGAGCCTTGTAATCCAGTTTGGAAAAGTGATCTTTATTTTTATTCCAGGTCCGGTGACCAAAACAATAATCCCCCGGCAATATACAACAATGTGTACTGCACGGGGTAAATAATAACGGGATTGCAGTCCCAACTAATAACACAATATCTGACTCACAATAATAGATACATGGTCACAAGTCCTGGGTGCATGTAGTAGTGCTCATGGTGGGTGATACAGGTTATTTAGTGACTGTTGGTGAAGTGTCGATCTGGCTTAGTGATGGCCCTAGGCAGTAGCTCCAGACCTGCGCTAGCTGTTTGGTAATGTGCAAGACAAGACAAGACCATTACAAGACAAGACCAAACAAACAAAACACTCACTGTACTTTTATGAATAGGAACGGGGTCTCTCACAGTCTTTCTCGGTTTATTTACACAAATCAAAACGAAGGAAGAGGCAACCGCCTTTTCAATCTACAGCTGCCACGTCATTTCCCTTCTGGGTCAATGCGTTATTGCAACAGAGTCTTGCCCTCTCGCTACTTAGCGCCCTCACAGGTTTGGAGGGTGATTTACAACCAAGAATCATTGTATTTGTGTCACAGGGTTCTTACCATCAAAGATTTCATCACCGTCGTTCATGAGCTCATCATCGGAGCAGATATTTAACACATTCACCAGCATCTCTGTAACTGCAAAGGAATGAAAGTGTGTTAGCATTAGGGAGGCCAGCTAGCTCTACAATTACACGATACTTTAACAGAGGCCAGGTTTGGGTGTGCAACCTTTTTCAACTCCTCTCTCTAAACCACCAACAAATTGATTTCAATTGACATATAAAGGGAGTGTGAACTGTCACTAAATGAAGTGAACTGTTTTACTTACTAGTTACTAAAAGCACATACCTGTCCAGCAATCAGACCTGTGCAGTATGCTGATTTGCTCATTTAACCCATGGGTCCACTTTCCATTTATTTCATATTTCTGCCTGCTTCATACATTCCCACCCAATGGTTAAATGAGAAGTGCATGGGTGAGTGTAAAGTTATCTGTAATAACTGTACAATACTATTTGATCAATATTTTTACCATATCAAATTTCAAGCAATCCCATTTGAATCAATGCTGTTATGGTGCTTTCAGGATAGAACCGCTGCCGCAGCAATTCAAAAATTCAGTCTATTTAATGAGTCATTATAACCAGAGATCATCATTTTAGATGAACAGGTTTGCTTTCTTTCAAAATTGCACACTTGAATAGATTTCCATGGCATGGAATGAATCACTTTAAAAGTAGAGATACTATGATGTTTAGTGAGCAAGGCATGTGAGTGGGGTAGAGCAGGCAACAAGCAACCCCAGAGGTACTGAGGAATTATTTTGAACACTTATACTTTAGGAATGGAAAGTTCAGATCCACATACTTTTTTCCCCAACAAATGGCAAGGACCAAGTAAAGACATCCATGAAGTTTGGAAGCCAGTAGGGATGAGGGGAGCAGTTGAACTGTCGAATATTCATGACATTGTTTTCATACTTCAATACTGCAGCTGAAAACAAACATTAGAAACAGGAATCAGTAAGACTCTGCACTTGGTGTAAACTGGGTATTGTCTGCTGCTAAATCCCTACATGTCTGAAATAACAGCAAACAGTGACATTAATACAAGGATCTGCATTTCAATTTATGAATACGTTATTTAGTTCAGCATTGTGACCAAGCGAAGCTCATCTTTTTATTTTGCATTGAGAGCAGTGGCTCTGGGTGCTGTAGTAATTTAGAAATATACTTTGTATTGCTGGACAACAGTATAGAATTATGAATCGTGAAATGACATGTACATCTTCCACTGGGTATAGCACTGACTCGAATATATATATTATAGTTTTTTCATCACATATACTTTTTAGACTAATTTTGATTGCCCTTTGTTAGGAACAACAGGCTCCAGAATGCATTGCATTTCAGTCAGTCCCCTGCCTAAAATACATTTGGTGAATTTGAATTTAGTTGCACTGGTATAATCCCATTAAACAATTGATAAACAGTGTTTGACAGTCGTTCCATTTTGTAATTTGCCATCTTGTCAGGTGATCGTCACTATTGCAGTGTGGCAGCACTTATTAATGCAATTAAGCACTTTGTGTCAGCCAAATATTGCACTGTATTGAAATTCAAAACCATAATAAACACACAAAAAATAAAAATAAGAGGAGGTCAACCGACCCATAAATGCACGTCCAGTTCTAGCAGCTGATTTATCTCAAAACATTGTCAGGTTGGGTCGCAAAGATCCAGGTGATTCAGCCTCAACAACATGACTAGGTAGGTACTGCAGCCCATTCCATAGCCTCACCACTCTATGTGTGAAGAACTGTCTCCTTCCCTCTGTCCTAAGTCTACCTCTACTTCATTTCCAAATGTATCCTCTGGTCTTAGTTTCTGTCTTGTACTTAAGGAATTGATTAGGGTGACCTATGTGAACTCCTCTGAAGATGTTAAAAGACTTCAATTCTATTATTATTATTATTATTATTATTAAGAAGAAGAAGAAGAAGAAGAAGAAGAAGAAGAAGAAGAAGAAGAAGAAGAAGAAGAAGAAGAAATTAGACAATTAACAGATACTTTTATCCAAAGTGACTCACAGAGACTAGGGAATGAATTATGCATCATAACTGCTGCTGCAGAGTCACTTACACCTCGGTTTTATACCTCATCTAAGACAGCTAAATAAATGAAGTTCTTCTTCATATCTCAGTCCTTTAGACCCGGGATTAGTCTGGTTGCTCCATGTTAGACTCTCTCCAGGGCCACAATGTCCCTTTGGTACCTTGGTGACCAGAATTGGAACAGACTAATACCAATATGTTCCATATTAAATGTGTAACCCTCAGCTCCTCCTTAAAAAGCAGCTTCATTTATTAGAGGATCAGTTAAATAATTAAAATGCCACATGAGGGTTTTTATTCTGCTGCGCTCTCTCTCGCTGCCTTGGATTCTGTGCTCTCTGCCCAAATAAAGTGAAATTTCAATTAATCTCTGGTGAGATTTCTGAGTTACAACAGAGGCTCTGTTCTGAATGAAAAATTGAGTCACACATAGTAACTGAGGATTATAGTCAATCTTGTCAGAATTCTACTTTTTACCAAGTGGAATTACATCAACATAATTGTTTTGAAACTTGAAATTGAGAACAGCAAAAGTTTAAATCCAAACTTCAAGAGAATGTGATATTTCAGTAAATGCTCCTGTACCAAATTACCTTCAATGGCAATGGAGTGGCTGGTTTGCTAAGGAAGGCCAAATTGTCTGCCTACTTGGTTTATCGTTTTTATTGTACTTCAGAATATATGATTCATGGATAAGGCACCTATATGGCACTGCAGTGTTTGTGTACTGAGACAAAAGGACAGTGACGATATGTAGGGGTCAATATGATCAGCCTTTACCTTTATAAGCCATCTGGAGAGCTTAGATCATTTTACAGCAACAGGAGTAATCCCTGGGTAGCCATGGTGGCCCAGAGTGATTCCCCATGTACTGTAAAATGGTCTAAACCCAGCTGTGGTTTACAGGTAAACACCCTCATTCGTCAACTAGACAAATATTTGTCTAAAATCCTGACGAAGACATTAGCCCAGGTCTGTGTGTGTCAAAAAGTTTTATTCTTTTACCTCACATCATTGTCTTTTACTATAGAACCATGAAACACTCTATCATACAGTCTAAATGAAACTGTAAGAAATGAAATCCAGTGCATTGCACAAGTCCCTTTAAACACTCTCAACAACCCCTAACCCTTCACAACACCTAACACATCCGTTCAACAACCCCTAACCCTTCACAACACCTAATACATCCTCTCAACAACCCGTAACTCTTCACAACACCTAACACATCTCTCAACAACCCCTAACCCTTCACAACACCTAACACATCCGTTCAACAACCTGTAACTCTTCACAACACCTAACACGTCCTCTCAACAACCCATAACCCTTCACAACACCTAACACATCCTCTCAACAACACATAACCCTTTACAACACCTAACACATCCTCACAACAACCCCTAACCCTTCACAACACCTAACACATCCTGTCAACAACTTCTAACCCTTCACAACACCTAACATATCCTCTCAACAACCTCTCCTTCACAACACCTAACATATCCTCTCAACAACCTCTAACCCTTCACAACACCTAACACATCCTCACAACAACCCCTAACCCTTCAAAACACCTAACACATCCGTTCAACAACCGTAACTCTTCACAATACCTAACACATCCTCACAACAACCCCTAACCCTTCACAACACCTAACACATCCTCACAACAACTTCTAACCCTTCACAACACCTAACATATCCTCTCAACAACCTCTCCTTCACAACACCTAACATATCCTCTCAACAACCTCTAACCCTTCACAACACCTAACACATCCTCACAACAACCCCTAACCCTTCACAACACCTAACATAGCCTCTCAACAACCAAGCCCTGGGCCTCTAACACCCCACACTCCATGTCCACACTTACTGTCACATGTTTTGTTTAGATGACAATGTGTTTACATTTCCACAATCACCTTGCAGTTTTCCCCATTCTTTTCCCATGGTGATACTATGCTTAAACGATATGTACATGTTTTAAAATTGGCTTTACCACATCTCCCAGTGATTTTGGTCCCAAACAACAAGATGGGCCACATTTTGAAAATTATTTGGAAATACTTTCATTTTTCAGTTTTGTAATGTGTCTATTGTTCCACTAGATGGCAAACCAGTTTTACACAACCATACACATCCCTGTTATATAAATTCAAGCGGGCATGCAGCCCTGAAATCATTCCTGTTGCAATGAGAATATGCTTGTTGTATGCAGCCCTGAAATCATTCCTGTTGCAATGAGAATATGCTTGCTGTATGCAGCCCTGATATCATTACCGTTGCAATGAGAATATGCTTGCTGTATGCAGCCCTGAAATCATTCCTGTTGCAATGAGAATATGCTTGCTGTATGCAGCCCTGAAATCATTCCTGTTGCAATGAGAATATGCTTGCTGTATGCAGCCCTGAAATCATTCCTGTTGCAATGAAAATATGCTTGCTGTATGCAGCCCTGAAATCATTCCTGTTGCAATGAGAATATGCTTGCTGTATGCAGCCCTGAAATCATTCCTGTTGCAATGAGAATATGCTTGCTGTATGCAGCCCTGAAATCATTTCTGTTGCAATGAAAATATGCTTGCTGTATGCAGCCACTTTTTGCAGTTGCTAAGATGTGGAATGGATGAAAGTCATCTCAGACCTAGCAACGTAAGTGTTTAACCCTTTGAGTAGTACGAATGTACCTGTATGTAATTGAATTAATGGTCCCCAGGGAGTACGAATGTACTGGTACGTTCTCGAATTTTGAGCTTTGAACTTGAACTTTTAACTTGACTTACTGAGTCTACAAAACTGCTGATAATCTGATATTGCAACACTAGAAGTATGTAACACCTTGTATTGGTCTCTTGCGTCACTGGACAGATATTTACGGAATTACACACAACCCAGTATCAAAATGTCAACAATGTCTGAAAAACAGCGAAAAATGCTCTGTGGGAAAGAAGTACTAGAAATTATATTGAATTCCGATTCCGATTTAGATTATTCTACTGAATCAGGTGTTACTGAAAATATCAGTGAAGAATATTTACCTTCAACATCGAGTGGCCCAAGCTCAGACAACTTGGCAAGGATCAGTGAGCTACGATTCCTCACTGCCTTCACCCTAATAAATTGTTAATAGGCCTACAAACAAATGTGTTGATGTGAGGAGTGTAAATATGAAGAATTAAAAAACTCACTCCAGTGGGCCCAGCAAAACATTCTAACGCTCACTACTCAAACGGTTAATGAAGGAAAGCATCTTGAATAGTAGTACTGTCTATCTCTACACACACTTGGGTTTTAATGGCTTAATACTAACACTCTTAAACTCTATATTGACCCCACTTGGGTTTGCTGGACTTATTATGGTGACAGAGTGGTGACAGGTCGTGATAATGCAGAGTATGATGAGGTGAAGACCTCTCACTTGTAAATAGAGTGGAGACAGGCTGTGGTAATGCAGAGTGTGATAGGGTATTTAATTATTGTGTTAACCTATTTTGTACCAGTACTTGTTTGCATTCATTCCGATATTCTGGAGTATAAATGTGTTTAATTCCAGCGGCTACATCAACAACAGTATCATATTTATTGTCATATTTGTTTAGTTTTGGTATAAATGTTCAACAGTGTTATATATCAACTGGACCCAGCAAAGGGTTAAGGTTGGGTTTGATTTAAAATACTTACGTTTCCATGTTAGAATGTAGATGGAATGGAGTAAGATGGGGGCTTGATTGCTCTATTTCATTTTTCAATGTGTTTTAAATTCTGCAGGTCTGTACCAAAATAAGCACTATTTGCATGTGAGGGGTTTTCACCCTGTCACAATCCTCTATTTATTTCATGGTTCATATTTTCTTGGACGCTTTTTTCTTGCATCCCTTACAAGTTCAATCTAAATTAGTATTGTTGTGTCGTTTGATACATTGACATTAAGTTATACACAATATAGTTACATGTGCAGCAAGAACTAAATGCATCACTTCCAGTGGGGTAACCAAGCCAATACCATGGTGATAACCTTATTAACACGGTCAACGAAGAGTAACAAAGACTTGGCTTCTTCATTGGTTCAAAACAGCTCACACAACTTTTTCAGCCTTTTGATCATTTAAAAACAGGTCACATTTTTTTAATTGAAATCTACCCTTTAAAAATTGATGTTTTGTCAGTGTGGGCATGAACAGGTACTTCCATAAACAGGTCTATATTCTCACAGGGCGCTTGGTCAGCAGGGTGCACTGTAGCAGGGTGAATAGTGCCTGCTTCTGAACCTCCCTGACCCTGGGAGTGCTATAGCCTGCGGTGCAACACTCACTGAGAATCCCCTGGCACATGTTAGAATTTGTTATCTCTCCTGGTTGTATGTCATTTAAAAGTAATGGATTGCAACCGCAACTTAACTTATGTCCATATAAAACCAAGCACTTCACAATTATCAGTCACGTAATACACAATTAGTGGACTATCAGTTGACTGTTACTTTTCTTTTCTATTGATTGACTGTTCAGCACGACCCCTAGTCACCAAACAGTGTTTATATAACCCTGCAAACAGTGCCTGTCTTTTTGGATAGTAGTGTGGGTTACAGAAATGACCTGGAGACTGCAGGCGCTTTATTACAATCTCTGTGAAGTTTGTAATCAGGCTATAGTTTAGGCTGTAACACTCAACATCTTTCTCTTTTGGGCAGTAATTGTGGGTTGCTCAGCAATGAATAAATTACCAGAAAACAATAAGAGCATTCCAGCATTTCAACAACTACCTTGGATCTCCTGCAGCTGAGATGAGACTGTTCCCTGAGTTAATATCTCATCTCATTAGCTGCACAGTACAAGCACCCACTCACTGCAGTGCAGGGGGAGGAGTTGGGATCACTGCAGTGCAGGGGAAGGATTCGGGATAACTGCAGTGTGAGGAAGGAGCCGGAATCACTGCAGTGCTGGGGAGGAGTCGGAAAAACTGCAGTGCTGTGGAGAAGTCATTATCACTGCAGTGCTGGGGAGGAGTCGGGATCACTGCAGTGCAGGGGGAAGAGTCGGGATCACTGCAGTGTGGGGGAGGAGTTGGGATCACTGCAGTGTAGTGGAGGAGTTGGGATCGCTGCAGTGCAGGGGGAAGAGTCAGGATCACTGCAGTGTGGGGGAGGAGTTGGGATCACTGCAGTGTAGTGGAGGAGTTGGGATCGCTGCAGTGCAGGGGGAAGAGTCAGGATCACTGCAGTGTGGGGGAGGAGTCAGGATCACTGCAGTGCAAGGGGAGGAGTCGGGATCACTGCAGTGCAAGGGGAGAAGTTGGGATCACTGCAGTGCAGGGGGAACAGTCGGGATCTCCGCAGTGTGGGGGAGGAGTCGGGATCTCCGCAGTGTGGGGGAAGGAGTCGGGATCACTGCAGTGCAATGGGAGGAGTCAGGATCACTGCAGTGAAGGGGAGGAGTCAGGATCACTGCAGTGTAATGGGAGGAGTCAGGATCACTGCAGTGAAGGGGAGGAGTCAGGATCACTGCAGTTCAGGGGAGGAGTTGGGATCACTGCAATGCAAGGGGAGGAGTCAGGATCACTGCAGTGCAAAGGGAGGAGTTGGGATCACTGCAGTGCAGGGGGAACAGTCGGGATCACTGCAGTGTGGGGGAGGAGTCGGGATCACTGCAGTGTGGGGGAGGAGTCAGGATCACTGCAGTGCAAGGGGAGGAGTCAGGATCACTGCAGTGCAAGGGGAGGAGTCAGGATCACTGCAGTGAAGGGGAGGAGTCAGGATCACTGCAGTGAAGGGGAAGAGTCAGGATCACTGCAGTGTGGGGTAGGAGTCGGGATCACTGCAGTGTAGTGGAGAAGTTGGGATCACTGCAGTGCAGGGGGAAGAGTCGGGATCACTGCAGTGTGGGGGAGGAGTCAGGATCACTGCAATGCAAGGGGAGGAGTCGGGATCACTGCAGTGTGGGGGAGGAGTCGGGATCACTGCAGTGTAGTGGAGGAGTTGGGATCACTGCAGTGCAGGGAGAAGAGTCGGGATCACTGCAGTGTGGGGGAGGAGTTGGGATCACCGCAGTGAAAGGGGAGGAGTCGCGATCATTACAGTGCAAGGGGAGGAGCCGGGATCACTGCAGTGCAAGGGGAGGAGTTGGGATCACTGCAGTGCAGGGAGAACAGTCGGGATCACTGCAGTGTGGGGAAGAAGTCAGGATCACTGCAGTGCAAGGGGAGGAGTCGGGATCCCTGCAGTGCAATGTAACGGTTATGTAAACTAAATAATAATACAATTATTAACGATCCAGAGGGTTGTTTGTGTGTTCATTTCTTGTGCAGTGCATTATTACATTAAATTTTGTGTACAAGTTTATAAGCTTGTACATGAGTTTGGATTCGCAAGTAGTAATTTGGGTTTTAAAAACAACTTACAATTTTAGCAAAATATGGCTTTTTTTGCCAGTTCTTTTTTTGTTTTCTAAAACAATGTTTTTTAAACATTGTATAAAGTTAGATCAATATGCATTAAACCAGACAGTAAACACTAAGCCCCCTTTCTACCGCATTTAAGTTTTAAGCTCACGTAAATAAAAATCTATTGATTGACCCACCAAATAAGTATTGATACTTTGACCAAAACTGATTTCAGTTCTATTAGACAGTTTATTTTATTTTGACATTTCTCAGTGCTGGCAGGATGCAGACTGCTTATTTCTCTCCTTGTCTACTCCATTGTTTTTGCAAACTCGACAACTGCAGGTACTCTAGATCAGTAGTTCTCAAAATTTTTGGGCAGCGCCTCCTTCCTCTTGTCTGTGGTACTTGACGCCCCCACACTCAACACACACACACAAACAAACATATACTGGTAAAAAAAACAGTCCAACATGCCTGCAGGTTCCCTGTATGTCACTGCTGTTGTGTTTTTCCATCGTAATGAGCAAACTTAACACTATAAATTACAGTTTACCAATTGTGACCAACACTTACTACACAAGCCTGAAAGCTTCCAGTCAGAGGCACAGCACCATTTACACACTTTGACATGCATGGAGGTGCCAGCATAAAGCTTTGTTTTAAGTTACTATAAAAATAATATGATCTTTATATAGCACCTTTCATAGTGGACTACCATCATAAAGCAATTTACAGAGGTAGGCTGTGAACTGTATATTATATGCAGAGTCACTTACAATAGGATATTAATTTAACACCTCATCCACAGGATGAAGCGCAAGGAGGTTAGTGACTTGCTCAGGGTCACACAGCTAGTTGATCAGTAGCAGAGGTGGGATTTGAACTGGTAACGTTGTGGTTATAAGCCCCTGGACTTTAACCACTGGTCCACACTGCCTCCTATTAAACTGCTGGTATTAAATTTGGTTATAACATCTACAATGTAACTGAAGCAATTTGGAGAACAAAGAAGGCCGCCTAATATGGGGCGCCATGTGTAAAAAAAAATAAAATAAAAAGCATTAATTTTTTCACGTCTTTTTTACAGATTTAACTTAAATATTTAAATTTTCCACATTTAAATGCTAAATATTTATTTTAAAAATAAATATATATTTTCTTATTAAATATTTATTTTGAGAATCAAGATTTAGTTGACCTAAATATTTAACTAAATCTTAACTCTCTAAAAATTTAACAGCTAAATATTTAACTAAATCTCATTTTTTTACTAAAACAGTTTTATACAGTGCAAAATATGTTAACGTTTTATTTTATTTCTGGACTTTGCGATACCTGCACGATGTCTGCACTAATAGTTGTATTTTCAATGTATTGACAATAACAATCAACCATTTTGCTACAGACTTTCAACAAGTCTGACACAAACAATTTTGGCTGTTACTTAATTAAACCCTTCTAAAAAAATAAATAAATAAATAAAAAAAAAAGACAAAAATGCTTAACATAAAAAAAGAAAAGTCCTACTACAGTAGCAGACAGCTTACACTGCCTCTGGGTTTCTGATCGCATCATCAATTCCATTTTTTTAAATCCATTGATGGAAATGTCCAGTCTACTTTTAATATTTTCAAGCAATTATTGGCAATCCAATCAAATTAGTCAGTAAAGCCCAAACAGAGTGGAATCTTCTGTCAGAGACTCAAGTCGAGTCTTTTCTTGCAGGGACTTGAGTCGAGTCATTTGATGACAAAAACACTGGTTGTCAACGCGTGTTGGAGAGAGGAGAAAGACACAATTCATGGCTCCTTTGCACATTGTAACAAGTCAGCACGTTAAAAATACTGAAGGAACTTCATATAGGTGCACTCCACTTATAATGAGTCCTGTTAGAACAGAATTCTGTTTACAACGTATTGAGGAGGCATGTCCCTGCCAAAAAACAATTTTTTAATGGGGAATTACTCTGGTTAAAACTAGCTTGCTTATAACGTATATACCATTTAATACATACAGTTTTCCTGCTCCACACGTAGGTCTTTTGTGTTTAATATGTACAGTTTAATACATACAGTAACGTTTAATACGTACAGTTTAATGCATACAGTAACGTTTAATAGGTACAGTTTTCCTGTTCCACAGGTATGAGGTATGACACAGGCCCGGTTTTTGGGATGGAACCTCATAACAGTTTCGCGCTTCGAATGGTCCATGTCTGTCACATGAATATGTTGTCAAACAAGTGGAAAAGCGCGCAGGCATTTTTAACATTGTGATCAGAGATAGAAAGAGACTGAGATATCTGCTTTCAATTAAAATATAGCATAGTATTTTGCTGTACTAATATAACAAACTATGGGTTTTACATATAGACGGCCCCTGTTGTCATTTACGTCCTAAATTCTGGGCTGCTTTGTTTTTCAGATAATGTCCCATATTCTGGGCCGATCTGGTTTGCAGATAACGTCCCAAATTCACATTTTTGAGAAGGAACATTGTATTCCAAAAAAAGGACATTGGCTTATGTAATGTCCATCAATATATTGTAGCACTCAGGTTCTTTTGGGGACAGAAATGAGACTGCAACCATGAGTAGATGGCAATAATTAAATAATTGTAATTAAATAATCACAAAATAAAATCAAAAAGTGAGAAGACGGGACTGGGAGTTGAAAGTGAAAATAAATGACTGTAGTATTTTTTCTTTTACCCTACCCTTCCCAATCTTTTCCCTGCAATGCCTGGAGAAGCACACAACAAATGAAGAATTAGCAAGAAACAACAGGGAGATTCATTAGGTGTTTTAATTAAAAAGGTCGCAATATAAATCTGGTGATATGGAGCAATGAATCTGGTAGCAGGGGTCTCCAATCGGGTCGTGGCGGGCCGGTGTCCATCCTGTTTTTTGTTCCCTAAATTACTTAATTAAGTAACAAACGCATGCGCTAGGCTGAAAATTGCTACAGAGCACCTTTAATACATGTCAATAATGAATCCAGAAGCACTTATCCTTAGGTGGCACTATTGCCTTATGCTTAAAGCGATCACTTTTAGTGCATATTTCTGGAACAGAAGCACCTAGAACCACCATTTAAATGGTTCTAGACTCAGGGGACCAGCCTGAATGTAACATACCATAATGTAACATACCTTGCAGCAATTCTTTGCAAAAAAATATTTTCAGGGTGTTCAGCCTCATTCATGTCTATGGTAGGGTTAAAAAACACATTTCCATGCATATCTCTCGAACCTGGGCACGTAAAACCACCATTGAAAGTGATATAGACTCAGGGGAGTGCCTCAAACCACCTCCTAAAATGGTGCAGTAATTCACCCAAAAACTCGACTTCTGATGAAAAAATTAACTTTGCTGAGCCGTCCTGGCACCTACCTGGCCCTGCAACCAAAAAATCAAGTTCCTAATCTCCACAGAACCCGAGACACGCCCTGTCAAAAATGTCCAAAAACGACCCTCCTCGGGGTCATATCTCAATAACCCCGGGGTCTTGAACCCGGGTTGAACTTCCTAGGGTCATGTCTAGGGCCCCTCTTTCACAGGGAGCCATCTGTTTTCAAATAAGAACATAAGAACATAAGAAAGTTTACAAACGAGAGGAAGCCATTCGGCACATCTTGCTCCTTTGGTTGTTAGTAGCTTATTGATCCCAGAATCTCATCAAGCAGCTTCTTGAAGGATCCCAGGGTGTCAGCTTCAACAACATTACTGGGGAGTTGATTCCAGACCCTCACAATTCTCTGTGTAAAAAAGTGCCTCCTATTTTCTGTTCTGAATGCCCCTTTGTCTAATCTCCATTTGTGACCCCTGGTCCTTGCTTCTTTTTTCAGGTCAAAAAAGTCCATTGGGTCGATATTGTCAATACATTTTAGAATTTTGAATGCTTGAATTAGGTCGCCACGTAGTCTTCTTTGTTCAAGACTGAACAGATTCAATTCTTTTAGCCTGTCTGCATATGACATGCCTTTTAAGCCCGGAATAATTCTGGTTGCTCTTCTTTGCACTCTTTCTAGAGCAGCAATATCTTTTTTATAGTGAGGTGACCAGAACTGCACACAATTTTCAAGATGAGGTCTTACTAGTGCATTAGTAATCCAACACTTTTCACAATGTATCCGAGCATCTTTTTTATAGCTTCCCCACGTTGTCTAGATGAAGACATTTCTGAGTCAACAAAAACTCCTAGGTCTTTTTCATAGATTCCTTCTCCAATTTCAGTATCTCCCATATGATATGTATAATGTACATTTTTATTTCCTGCGTGCAGTACCTTACACTTTTCTCTATTAAATGTCATTTGCCATGTGTCTGCCCAGTTCTGAATCTTGTCTAGATCATTTTGAATGACCTTTGCTGCTGCAACAGTGTTTGCCACTCCTCGTATTTTTGTGTCGTCTGCAAATTTAACAAGTTTGCTTACTATACCAGAATCTAAATCATTAATGTAGATTAGGAATAGCAGAGGACCTAATACTGATCCCTGTGGTACACCACTGGTTACCACACTCCATTCTGAGGTTTTTCCTCTAATCAGTACTTTCTGTTTTCTGCATGTTAACCACTCCCTAATCCATGTACATGTGTTTCCTTGAATCCCAACTGCGTTCAGTTTGAGAATTAATCTTTTGTGTGGGACTTTGTCAAAAGCTTTCTGGAAATCTAAATAAACCATGTCATATGCTTTGCAATTATCCATTATCGATGTTGCATCCTCAAAAAAATCAAGCAAGTTAGTTAGACACAATCTCCCTTTCCTAAAACCATGTTGACTGTCTCCCAGGACCCTGTTACCATATAGGTAATTTTCCATTTTGGATCTTATTATAGTTTCCATAAGTTTGCATATAATAGAAGTCAGGCTTACTGGTCTGTAGTTACCTGTTACCTTTTTTTTCTTCATCTATGATTTTGCCATTTGTATCTCTTAAACATTTAATCTCCTCTTTGAATGTTCTCTTGCTGTTGTAATATTGGAAAAACATTTTGGAATTGGTTTTAGTCCCCTTAGCAATGTTCATTTCTATTTCTCTTTAGGCCTTTCTTACTTCATTTTTGACTTGCGTTTGCAGTTCTGTGTACTCTTTCTGTGTACTTTCTTTTTGGTCCTTTTTTAATGCTCTGTAAAGTGCCTTTTTTCGCTGAATATTTTTTTTAATTGATCTATTAAACCATTTTGGCAATTTAGTTTTACATTTAGATTTGTCTACTTTAGGGATATAATTGTTTTGCGCCTCTAGTACTACATTTTTGAAGAACAACCATCCTTCTTCTGTGGGTGTTTTCTCTATTTTACTCCAATCTACTTCTGTTAGTCTCTGTTTCATGCCTTCATAGTTTGCTTTTCTAAAATTGTAAACCTTAGCTTTAGTCTTTACTTTTGGGGATTTAAAAAACACTTCAAATGAGACCATGTTGTGGTCTGAGTTTGCCAGTGGTTCTCTGACCTCTGTTTTAGTTATTCTATCTTTGTTATTTGAAAAGACTAAATCAAGGCATGCCTCCCCTCTAGTGGGTGCCTTCACAAATTGTGTTAGGAAGCAGTCATTTGTCATTTCCACCATTTCTATTTCATCCTTCGCGCTACCCACCGGGTTTTCCCATTTTATTTGGGGGAAGTTGAAATCCCCCATTAGTATGGCTTCTCCTTTGCTACACACATTTCTAATGTCATTGTATAACAGATTATTGTGCTCACCGTCTGAATCTGGCGGTCTATAGCATGCTCCTATTATTATGCCTTTTGAATTTTTGTCTGTTATTCTGACCCATATTGATTCGGCTTTATTTTCTTTGTCCAGGTTTAACACCTGGGCTTCAAGACTGTTTCTTATGTATAGCGCTACCCCTCCTCCTCTTCTGTCCTGCCTGTCTTTCCTATACAGTGTATACCCACAAATATTATATTCGTCCCCATCACTCTCAGATAACCACGTTTCTGTAACACCTATCACATCATAGTTACCTGTTAGTGCAGTAGCTTCAAGTTCTAGAATTTTGTTTCTGATACTTCTAGCATTTAGATAAATACATTTAATGGTTGTCTTACCTGAGTTGTTGTTCTTGTTTTGATGCGGTCTCCCTTCTGTTTTTTTGTTGATTTCTCCCCCCTTCCTTTCTAGTTTAAATGCTTCCGAACCTGCTCGAGGATCTTTTCTCCAAGTAGACTAGTTCCCTTGTTATTTAAATGCAGTCCATCCCGTCTATACAGATAGTCCTCGTTGTAGAAAGTGGTCCAATGATCAAGATAGGTGAAGCCTTCCCGTGTGCACCACGTCTTCAACCATTGGTTTTGATTTATTATTTCCAGCTGTCCATATGGTCCTTTGCAAGGTGCGGGTAGTATACCAGAAAATACCACAGTTTTGGTTTTCTCTTTTAATTTCCTTCCTAGCTCTCTGAATTTGTTTTGCAGGGATTTTGGTCTGTCTCTTCCAATGTTGTTTGTACCGATGTGGACGACTACTACCGGGTCGTCTCCTGTTCGTTCCAGGAGCCTGTCCACGTTCTCAGTGATGTGCTTGACCGAGGCTCCCGGAAGGCAGCACACTGTTGTAGTAAGGGGGTCCAAACTGCGAATTGAACTTGCTGTGTTTCTCAATATGGAGTCCCCAACAATCATGAGCTCCCTTCTTTTTGCTGTCTGGTCACCACTGTCAATAGGGTCCTGGATGTTGTTCCTTTCGTTCTCTTGTTGTTGGTTCTGCTCATCAAAATTCTGAAGTGACTCAAATTTGTTGGTTGTTTTGATTTCTGGTGGTTGTGTTTGACAAAGTTTCTTTTTTTCCCTGCTTCTGCCTACCTGAACCCAGCTGTTCTGACCTTCTATCTCCCTGGTGGCTTTCAGTCTGTTAGAGGTGATGCAGACTTCCATGAATTGTGGGTGTACCAGCTCCTCAAGATCCCGTTGCTGTCATACTTCTTCCAGCTCCATTTCTAGCATGCTTACTAGTTTATGCAAGTCCTAGATCGCGCGGCACTTTACACACACTTGGTTTAGCTCTGCTGGGTTTTCTCGGATTTCCCACATCAAGCAGGTGTCACAGAAGTTTAGTTTCTTCTGCAGCTGTCAACCTGCTTTCAAACTGCTTCAAGAGAACATTCAAAGAGGAGATTAAATGTTTAAGAGATACAAATGGCAAAATCGTAGAGGAAAAAAAAAAAAAAAAAAAAAAAAAAAAAAAAAAGCAAATATGTTAAATGATTACTTTTCACAAGTTTTTACAAAGGAAGATACTGACAACATGCCCCACATGTCATCCAGTTCCTATCCAGTTTTAAATAACTTTAGCATAACTGAGGCAGAAGTGTTAAAGGGACTAGGAGCTCTTAAAATAAACAAATCCCCTGGGCCGGATGAGATCCTCCCAGTAGTACTCAAAGAAATGAAAGAAGTAATTTACAAACCGCTAACCAAGATCATGCAGCAGTCTCTTGACACAGGGGTGGTACCGACAGACTGGAAAATTGCAAACGTAATACCGATCCACAAAAAGGGAAACAAAACTGAACCAGGTAACTACAGACCAGTAAGCCTGACTTCTATTATATGCAAACTTATGGAAACTATAATAAGATCCAAAATGGAAAATTACCTATATGGTAACAGGGTACTGGGAGACAGTCAACATGGTTTTAGGAAAGGGAGATCGTGCCTAACTAACTTGCTTGATTTTTTTGAGGATGCAACATCGATAATGGATAATTGCAAAGCATATGACATGGTTTATTTAGATTTCCAGAAAGCTTTTGACAAAGTCCCGCACAAAAGATTAATTCTCAAACTGAACGCAGTTGGGATTCAAGGAAACACATGTACATGGATTAGGGAGTGGTTAACATGTAGAAAACAGAAAGTACTGATTAGAGGAAAAACCTCAGAATGGAGTGTGGTAACCAGCGGTGTACCACAGGGATCAGTATTAGGTCCTCTGCTATTCCTAATCTACATTAATGATTTAGATTCTGGTATAGTAAGCAAACTTGTTAAATTTGCAGACGACACAAAAGTAGGAGGAGTGGCAAACACTGTTGCAGCAGCAAAGGTCATTCAAAATGATCTAGACAAGATTCAGAACTGGGCAGACACATGGCAAATGACATTTAATAGAGAAAAGTGTAAGGTACTGCACGCAGGAAATAAAAATGTACATTATAAATATCATATGGGAGATATTGAAATTGGAGAAGGAATCTATGAAAAAGACCTAGGAGTTTTTGTTGACTCAGAAATGTCTTCATCTAGACAATGTGGGGAAGCTATAAAAAAGGCTAACAAGATGCTCGGATACATTGTGAAAAGTGTTGAATTTAAATCAAGGGAAGTAATGTTAAAACTGTACAATGCACTAGTAAGACCTCATCTTGAATATTGTGTTCAGTTCTGGTCACCTCGCTATAAAAAAGATATTGCTGCTCTAGAAAGAGTGCAAAGAAGAGCGACCAGAATTATTCCGGGCTTAAAAGGCATGTCATATGCAGACAGGCTAAAAGAATTGAATCTGTTCAGTCTTGAACAAAGAAGACTACGTGGAGACCTAATTCAAGCATTCAAAATTCTAAAAGGTATTGACAGTGTCGACCCAAGGGACTTTTTCAGCCTGAAAAAAGAAACAAGGACCAGGGGTCACAAATGGAGTTTAGAAAAAGGGGCATTCAGAACAGAAAATAGGAGACACTTTTTTACACAGAGAATTGTGAGGGTCTGGAATCAACTCCCCAGTAATGTTGTTGAAGCTGACACCCTGGGATCCTTCAAGAAGCTGCTTGATGAGATTTTGGGATCAATAAGCTACTAACAACCAAACGAGCAAGATGGGCCGAATGGCCTCCTCTCGTTTGTAAACTTTCTTATGTTCTTATGTTCTAAACTGCTCTGCACTTTTCCACGCCTGTACTTCTCCCACTCGTTGTCACTGGGAAGACTGCCTCGTTTAACTGCGTTGTTCTGCTGTGCTGTTGGCTCCTCCCCTCGCCCGTGTCTCAGAACGGCGCTGAATTTGAATCAGCTGCTCCGAGTTTCAGTCTGTTATTAGAAAAACACACGCGGCTGATTGACTTTGAGCTGTTGTGTTTCCCCAATGTCCTGTGTTTTCTGATTAAAGCAATTAAAGATGCAATTTCTCCTTACTGCTTCTAAACTGCTCTGCACTTTTCCACGCCTGTACTTCTCCCATTCGCTGTTGCTTCCACTCGCTGTCGCTGGGAAGACTGCTACGTTTTCAAAAAATTTTCACATTTTCAGCATGATGGCAAGTCAACGTTGGATTTACAATAGCTTTTGAGCTCCAGGTTGGCAAAAAATTCTAAATTAGGGACACGTCGCTTGGAGGGATCAACAGGGGCCCCAAGGTTGACCCCCGTACCGATTTTCAAGTCTCGGTGACCCCTGGAACCTGAGATATAGCATCTGCAAAAATATGTATAGGAAATCCCATTATAAAACACCTTTGGGGCAACGCCCGCCATCTGGCGTCGGGGTGGCGTACAAAGCCGAGGACAGTGATATTCTTTAGCTTAGAGTCATGCACACATGAAGACAGTGCTCCCTAGTTCTTTGCCCCAGGGGTCGTGGAGATATGAGGTAAGAGACCACCCCCTTCCTACAGCAAATCCCATTATAAAAACACCATCTGGGTAAGGCTCAGCAAATGGCGGTCGTAGGTCGTACAGACTTGAAGGAATCCAGTTTCTTTAGCTAAGACTGCTGTGCATCAAGACAGTACTAAATGTTAATGTTAAAAGAAAAAAAAAAAACATTTCCAGTGCACACTAGTTTGTATTATTTATACTAACTTCGACAAATAGAATGCAAATACAACTATTTCCAAAGAGATTACCAAATACTTCTCTTTTTAATTCTGTGCTTCCAAATACTTGTATTTAAAAGTTTAAGAATTAAGGCTACTGTTTGTTATTCTGTCCGAAACCAGCAGCGTGTCACCCAAACTGTTGTGACATTAAATTATTTATTAAATAAACGGGGGTACCGTTCAGTTCAGCGAAAACTGTAAAGGGGTACTTGAGTTGAAACCTCCAGGTAGAAGGGGTACAGTTTCAAAAAAAGATTAAAAACCCCTGGCCTACAGTATAAACTATCAGTAATAGGTAAGGAAAATGTTGACTAATACAATACAGTAAGATTTATTTGAAGTTCAAGGGCACTGGTCTCTTAAACCCAAAAGGTCTGATAAACCCCTACGCATGTCTATAGATTGATGGACATTACATAAGCAAATGAAATGTACTTTTTTTTTTTTTTTTGGAATAGTATGTTCCTTCTCAAGTGACCTTAATAAAGGAAAATGGTGGCTGCTTTAATTAATTTTGTATATTTTTTTCAAGTTATAAGAATTATAATAAGAATTTTTTTTTTATATATTTCTTTCCTGGAAGAGTAAAAAATACATTAACTTTGATTCATGTAGGGTTATTCTCAAATGAATTCACGATCCAGGCCAGGGTGTCCTCAGCTCACTGCACACCAGCGACCCTTGGTATCTGGCCGGGCGCCTGCGGGCTTGCCTGGTAGCTGCCCAGGAGCTGCGTTGTCCTCCTAAGCTGTAGCTCCTGGGTGGCTGCATGGTGAATCCGGCGACCCGACCGACGTGAGCCCCAGACGAAGGAAAAGCGTCCACTTACGGCACAGCCTCAGACGGACAGCGTAATGTTCGTCTGCGGGCATCCTGTCGCAGAGATGGCAGCAGTGAGCCGAGCCTAAATTATAATAATTGGCGATTTCAAATTGGCAACGACTAAATTAAAAAAAAAATATATGTATACATTGCGCAAACAATTATAGATCTGTTATTTGAAAGAAAACTACATAAAAAAAAAAAAAAAAAAAAAAAAAAAAAAAAACAATTCTTGCATTTGTGCATAATGTGATAATTCATAAAAAGTAATAACCTATAGTTTGTTATACTAATACAGCAAAATACTACGTTATATTTTAATTGAAAGGTTTTGGAAAGCAGATTTGCTCTCTTTCTCTCATTGATCGCAATGTTAAAAATGCCTGCAAGCTTTTCCACTAGTGTGACAACATATTCATGTGACAGACATGGACCAATCAAAACGCGAGACTGTTATACGGTTCCATACCTCACAGGTATATTTTGCGGTACATCCGGGATAGTAAATGACAGTAATGGCGACATTTGTGATGTCAGGCAGTAAAAACAGTTGTTGTTTCTTTTATTCTTCTTTGTTGGCAAAGACGGTGTACAGTTTAAACGTGTACAATTTTAATTACATTTATAAAAAATATACATTCGGTAAACGGTACTACTTGTTACATTGTACAGCCCACAGGGCCGTGTTAAGCTTTCCGATATTGTTTATACTTAAGGTAATTGTGTTTACTATGTACTTCGTTTATGAAGTACTGATTTCCTTTGTCCCTGTAGTCCGTTATAAGTGAAATGTACCTCAATGTTAAATGTTACCAGAAGTCTTTCTCAATGTCTTCAATCTAGTCAAAATGTTTGTCATTTTCACAATCCATCAATGCATCAATACATCGAATCGTTAGAATAACCATCGATGGATAAAATAACCGCCGATGGTTGAAAAAAACAAAACAAAAACAAAACGCATTAATAGAACCGTTTTTAATCAGGACCGGCAATATCTACGTCTACACAATTATTCATTGTCTTCCATTTGTACAGAAGGTAAACCGAGAATAAATAATAATAATAATAATAATAATAATAATAATAATAAATATAATAATAATAATAAACCCGCCCACACTACGAGCACATATGTTTTCAGAGCGGCCGTGACAAAAACTAAAAAAAAAAAAAATTAAAAACTTAAAGAAAAGGCTAGAGAAAGGTTGCATTTCAGGATCAGATTTTGCTAGTTAAATTGTCGATTTAATTTAATTTTAAATAATGACGTCAGACGTTTGGAATTTTTGTTTTTATTTATTTATTGTTTATTTTTTACAAAAGAACAAAATGGAAAAGTAAAATGCACTGTTTGTGGAGTTTTAATGAGCTTCTGTGGCAATACCACCAACCTGCGCGATCTTTAACAAGACAGCACCCGACAAAACACGACAGCGGGAAGTCCATATGTTAATGACAGCAGCAAGGAGACTGGTTGCACATTTTAAGTTGGCAACAAGTACTTTAATAGGAATCAAACAGAAATGCTGAACACAGAAAAAACACCACTCAAGTTAATACAGGGTGTACAAACAAGGTGGAAGAAAGTTTATTATATGTTTGAACGCCTTGAATTAAAATGGCCAGTTATTGATTTGTTGGAAAAATAACCAGTCACGCTTTCCCAACCTAGCAGCCTTGGCAAAGAGCACGTTAAGTATCAACATCGGTCCGAGCTTGCGTGTGTTCAGCAAAGCAGGGATTTTTCTGTGAAACTGGAATGTGGGTGTGATAATATTTCTGAATATAAACAGGAAATAAGCTCTGGAGAGAGCACCGACTTTGCTACGCTGGAATTGTAAAGAGTTATTCTTATGTTCCCCGTTGGAGTTTTTTTTTTTTTTTTTGTTGATCTTCTCTAATCCAGTTGATGTCAGGACATCTTAAGGGAAGACAGTAATATTTGTAAAGTTTTATTAACTTTTTGTGGGGGTACCTCGCCGACAGTGTGACTAGCCATAAATAATTATAAATGTGTAGTTTTAAGTTCAGCTGGAGAAACGTTTACTGTTCGTGATTAGATTTGATGAAAATACACCACCCACTTGATATATCGTGGGTGTCGGGGTCGAAAATAAATCCTCTCTATATCGAGGGCTGCGATACAGCGAGAGACTCATAGAAAAACAAATAGGCTAACAAATAAATTACTGTACAACCACTCCCTCATTTTATCGTGTGTCAGGGGCCAGTATAAATCCTCTACGCAACCTGCTTTTCCTCATTTTTCGTAAAAAAGCAGCATATAGTTTTAATTCGTACAGCAGAGGTGTGTAGAGGGTCTTGCTCGTGTCACGTGTGTGGGTAGCCGCAGATTAAGCACACAGAGAGACAACCGTGGGTGGAGTTGAAACATCGCACAGGCGTGCGTCATTTATTAACGACAAACAGAAAGTAAATAAAGGTGGTCATGTGATGTTACCAGCAATGGTAACACACAGAGGACTAATACAGCAAGCTGTGCAAAAGTGCAAAATAACACGTAGTACAAAAACTGCAAATAAAAGGTGCCACACAGGGCAAACACTAGCCTTATAAATGAGGTGTTCCACACCAGGAACCTGCTACACTACATAACCTTCGCTATAGCTGCCCTTTCCCTCAACCAAGCTTAGCAGGCAGCAATGCTCAATCGAGCACCCGTCTGTAAACAATAATTTAACTACACAAATCAACTCCAAAAAGACAGAATAAACCCATTCCCACATAAAAATTACACCAACACTAATCAGCCATTGTGCCACAGGAGGGTAATTGCTTCTCATCAGCTTCAGTCTCAAATTCATTTCATGAGTCTTCCTCTCCTTTCTCACATGCACAAACCTGCTGCTTTGAAATAATCCATTCCCAACAACAACATAGGAAGCTTGTTGCTAGGGAGCTGACGTCACCTCCTTGTGACTTTTGCTAGTGCATTGCTGCCTCGTGAGCACCTCGTTGGCTAAAATAAAAACCACTTCAGTAAGTAAATCTTTAATTTGGTTTGTATATTTTTGTTTGTGTACGAAATAAAATTAACAGTAATTGTAAGTGCTTATATTTATTGCAGCTAAGGCATACGCAGTTAGACCCCGTTCACACTTGCAGTTTAGGCAGGCCCTGAGTCGCCTGATCTCATGTGTGAACGCTCAAAAAATGAAAAGACAGCCCTGGGCCTGGTGAAATTTAAACAAGCTTTTTGATGCGGCCTAAAGTAGGCAATGCCGCCTCAGGGCCGGCCTATCTGTATGTGTGAACCCCAACGCAGGCCCTGGGCCGGCCTTATCGTGTCAATGCGGTAACGTAGCTCAAACCACTCACCTACTAGGTTGTGCTCGTAACAGAGCTACGGTTGCTAGCATAACTGTAGTAGATCAAACAATGTCGGTTTTAAGAGGTAGCAACTGAGACGATCCAGAAATTAACCCTTAGTGGTCCATTTATTCAGCGCTTGTCAGGTGTGTCAGGTCCAATTTATTTTCCACACACTGTTTAAATTTATTTTTTTCAGAGTAAAACAAATTAAAAAGGCACTGAATCGCAAAAGGACACTTAGTACTGTATCTCCAGCCAAGCCCCACCCCTTGTTCGCTGTATTTTTCACATACCTCTTTATAGATGTGCATACTGATAAATCCTCTTCTGATCACTTGTTTTATCACCAAACTCCTCAATAATGCGATCCGGAAATACTGAGCAGCAGGCCAGAGAGAAACCCACCATGGATCTTGGATTCTATGGGACCTACAGCGATCTCCAGCCCGGAAAATAGCAACGGGGAATGCACTGAATATACTGACAGTTTTGACGATGATGGGTCAGTCACAGATGGTATTTCTTCATTGTACAGCTTTCATTAAAACGATTAAATTTACTATATACAGTATACACATTTCAGATTGTAGCTAAGATTGTAAATCTCAGTATTGATAAATAATGCATACGACGTTGCATATTCAGTCACCATTAATATAATAATCTGTATTATGATTAATGTAATGTACACGTCCTTGTTTGCTGCATTTGCACATTACCCAACATGATCGTTTCTTTCCACAGTAACTGACTGCACTGTCAACATACACCTTTGTCATATCTTATGCAATAAGTACAGTACTAATAGTGTTTCAAAAAATAAGATGGCCATATTAAAATTCCCAGCTCACTCTCTTATGTTGACTTCCTGGAATGCGTGTTTACGTCACTGTTTACATTATCGACAAGCACTTCAACACAATTTAGGCTTCCTTTTCAGCCACATATGTGAACGCACTTAGGCCCCCTAAAACCTCAACTGTTAACGGAAATTTGAAGCAGCCCAGAGATGGCCCAAGGCTGGCTCAGTAAGTGTGAATGGGGTCTTAGACAGTAAAAATGGGGAGCTCCAGGACCGATCCCAATCCGCAGTATAGCAAGGGGCGATATAACAAGGGGTGGGTGTATATGTACTTATTATTTACACGCTTCGTTTGCATTCTGAAAAAACAATGCATCAGTGCATCGGGTCTTTATGAAAACGATGCATCAATAGTAAAAAACACTATTGTCCCGAACTAGTGAGCACTGACTGTACAGTAATATCTTGTTCTATTGTCAGAGACTCTGAGTGTGTAATAGTTACAGATACAGTGAGCACAGACTGTCTTGTTATTGTCAGGGAGACTCTGAGTGTGACTCGGTTACCACATATTATCTCGCTCCACCCAAGATAATTTCTTCAGCAGGAGGTTCTCAGAGGTACATTTGTGTCTCTGCAAAAAATAGATTATCTCCGTTTGGAATAACTGCCATATGTATGACATTCAGCACCAAGCTAGAGACCCAGTCAACGTTATGCCACCATTAGGAGCCGTCACAAGTCCCCATGCAATGAATTCCCACATGAAAACCTTTAATTAAAACCATGACACATTTTTGCCATTGTGTTTACTGGAGAAAAGTTAGAACCAGCCATTTAAATGTGAAATTAAGCCAACTGCCTATTGCATTTTTCCTTTCTTCTGTTAATATAAGTCAGAGATAATCTATAATTTCCAATGAAAAAATAATTATAGCAGAGCAATGTTAAGGTACAGTGCTCACTTATTACTTCTGTATCTGACAAACAGGGAAATATTGAAAACAGTGAGGACATGAGGGCCCTTATACAGAAAAATAGAACAAATATAATAAAAATGATTTCTACTATTTATTTTTTTTTTACCACAGAATGTACACATTAATTATGATTAGAGAGGCACACAACAATGTAGCAACTTTCTGGATCTCATTCTTTGTTTTTCATCCATGGGATCTGCAGCTGAGAGGATCCTTCACTGCACTCCCGCCAGTGCCAGGGGATCTGCAGCTGATAAGATCCTACACTGCACCCACATGCCCCAGCAACACAAACACATAAAGAACATAAAAACACGTATGAATGAGAGAGGCCATTCGGCCCATTCGGTGCCTAGTAGTTGATTGATAACAGAACTTTGTCAAGTCTTAACGGATCCAAGTGATTCTGCCTCAATAATATGACTAGGTAATTCATTCCATCCCCTCGCCACTCTCTGTGTGAAGGAGTATCTCCTTTCCTCTGTCCTAAGTCTATCAATTGACAGGTATAACATATTCTTTTTTTTAAAAAGCCAAATATAAAAGGCATACCAGCAGCTCCAGAGAGTCAATGTTTTGTTTGGCCCCCATCCCCTCTAGCCCACACTGCATTACCCTACACTACAGCCAGTGCTGTTGCACAGTAGGCAGGAGTACCTTTATGTCTTGCAAGAATCTAATTATATTGGTCTCTACAGACATAAACAGCCTTGCAAGTAATCTACCTTTGGGCAATGAGCAGAATTTGAATGTGGAACTACTCGTCCCCCAGGCTTCTTCTAACTGATCTAATCATTTCCCCGCCAGTTTATAAGAAGTGGGCGAGAAAGCGTGACTGTCACTTCTCAGCACAGTAAATCTGCATCAAAAGAGCCTCAAGAATAATGAGCCGCCCACGTAATCACCAGCACAGAGCTGCATCAAAGCACTGCAGCACAGGGCTGCTTCATTAAAGCACAAAGTTTTGCTTTGATTTAGTTAGAAGAAGAAAAAAAAAGCTGGATGTGTTAAGAGGTTTTCGCAAGTTTTCATTCTAGTGGTAACAGAAGAAAAAAGAAAAGGACAGCAACAAAGCAAAAGTTTAAAATAATATAAATTTGTATATAATGTTTGGGGAAGAAATCATCGTGGTATAAGAGGTGGCATCCTGTGTGATCAGGTTTCTCATCCTTCTAAACCAATGGTCGGCAATTAAATTTAACGGTGGGCCAATTGACCCACGGGCAGCCGCACCACGGGAAACTTGCAATACACCCCCCCCGGCCTACAGAACAATTTGCCCATATATGTGTTGCAGCATGGGACATGGCATACCAGCTCATCAATAAGAAAGCACGTCAGGCTGGTCACAAACAAACCAAAAAGGAAAAAAGAAGTAACAATTGTGATAGTATGTATTTGTAACCTCCAAATAAATATTAGTAAAAATAATACAGGATTTGTGTTGTATCTATTGAGACACATTAGTTTAGTTTCCGATATGTTGTAAGTGAAACGTAACTCAAAATGGCTCCTAACGATGTAGCCACTGTCTTATGGCGGACTTTATTGTACAGCAATTTCAGTGCTGCTTTGACAACTTCAGCATTCCCAGGTACGTAATCATTCTTGTCTATGATCTGTTTTTAAATCAACCCTGATGGTGATTTCTCATTCCATGCAAAGCAATTGCTTCCTGCAATCAACGAAGCAGCTCTGCAACTAGAACTAGTAGATTTGCAGGCATCATCGTTGCTGAAAACTGAATAAATAACAAAGCAAATCTGGAATCATTCTGCTCCACCTATATATGTCCAGAGAACTATGCGACCATGAAGAAGCTGGCTCTGTTTGTGGTCTGCATGTTTGGATATACTTACACATGCGAAGTGGCTTATTCCACAATGAATGCAATTAAAACAGAGGCATGAAACAGGCTGACACAAGAATCTTTGGAGGACTGCCAACGTATCGCCATCACGTCTATCACATCTGATGTTCTAAAGTTGATCTCAGAACAAAAGTGCAATTTTTCTCATTAAATTTGTCATAACGCAATAAAGCATTTAAAGTAAAAATGTTTGCTACTTTTGAATTTTGTTTTATGTTATTCTGCATTCCTGTCTATGTAGGAAAGTACCATTTCATGTTGGTGTTTTGAAACTGAACTGTATCCCGTTAAGACCGCCCATGCAGCAGTTGACAGGCTGAACAAAATGTCAGTTTATCAGCCGAGATGATTTTTGGTTGTTAGTTGCTTTGGAAATTAATTATATCCTGTGGTTCTGGCCACGCAGCATTTAGCAGGGTGCACAAAACATGACAATAAGTGGGTTTGTGAGATGATATTAAAATCGTGATAATAAACTGGGTATGATATTAAGCAAGGTGGTAGAAAACAGGTTCATCTGTACTTTGGAATCGATATTTACGATGAGGTACACCTCGCCCCTGTGTGTATTGTATTTGTGACGGAGCGCACACTAACCCTGTGTGTATTGATTTTGTGATGGTGTACTGTATTTGTGATGGAGCACACCCCGCCCCTATGTGTATTGTATTTGAAAAATTTGAGTAACAGAGAAATAAAAAAGAATAATAAAAATTGCTACTCATGCTGGCTTAATACCAGTTTGCTACTTGTTGTATTTAGTGTTTGTCAGTGTGTCTTTTGACTGTCTGTTTGTTCAGGTCTTTTATTATTAAAATGTGCAAGTAGCCCTTTCATTCCCCAATCTTGTGTGGGAGTTCATTCATTTCCTGGTCCATCACCCTTAAGCCATCTGGGTTACAATATTTTCTGCTTACTGCAAGAAATGAAGGTCATACAGGGAATCATGACAGCCCCCATGCAGTAATATTAAAATGAAGCTCCGCTCTCGCTCATTTATTTCATGCTGCTTTATGCTTTTTTAATGCGTTCTATTTTCTACAAATAAGAATATACTGGTACAAGAGTGATGCAGTGCGGTAATGAAACAAACAAAGCCTTATAATCTGGTGACGAGTAACAATAATTCCCGGGCAATACACAACAATGTGTACTGCACGGGGTAAGCAATAATGGGATTGCAGACCCAAACAATAAACAAATGAACAACAAAAAAATGTCCCACAATAATACATACACGGTCACCAGTCTTCAATGTGTGTAGTAATGCTCGTGGTGAGTGATACCGTTTATTTTGTGACAGTAGTGCAGTGCTGTTCCGGCTTTGTGCTGGCCCTCTGCGACAGCTCCGGAATCATATTAGCTGTCTAGTGATTTACAATCAAAACGATTACAAACAGACAAACAAACAAAAACACTCACCATACTGTTTCACTGGTTACTGGGTCTCTCACAGTCATTAGTTTCATAACACAAAACCAATGCAATGGAACAGATTGCGATTCTCCATCCCCTTTTATGCTGTCACACGTGAGACCTTGGTAAACGAGTTCAATAGCTTCTCCAATCTGCGGCTGCACACATCGTTTCCCTTCCAGATCAATGCATTATTGCAACTGAGTCTTGCCTCCTTCCTAGCTATCGGACTACCCTTGAACTCTGGGAAAGAACTGCTCTTTGTTCTCGCTGCTTGGCGCCCTCACAAGTCGGGAGTCAGATTTACCACTAAGAATCATTGTATTTTTGTCACATATCCCACTTCTCAGAGTGGAGCTGAAGCAACAATCAGCTGAATCTATCTTTCCCATTACTCCCCCCTCCCAGGAAAAATAATCCACATTTTGATGATCTTTCCCCACATGGTGTACCATGTGGTAGATGAAGGTACCACCAAGTTATCTGGGCATTACTCTCCTTCATTGTGCTTAGCCACTTGAGTGTTCTGTGACAAGGTCAAATGAATGTCCCACTTTACGCTTAATTGTATCAAACCCCCTCTGACACTCAGCTGACCATTTAATTAAATTTGGGGCACTCTTTTTGGTGAGGTCTACTAAAGGGTTAACCACTGTGGCATACTCAGGGATAAAGCATTGGTAATCACAGTAGTGACCTCACCTGAGTCTTAGTTTTGGGAATCGCCGCATCGACCAAAGCGTATATTTTGGTGACAATCGGTCTCACCCTTTTATTTCCCATTAAAAATCCCCAAATATTGCAGTTCTGTCTTGGCAAACACACATTTTCTCAAATTAGCTGTCAGGCAGGCTACCATTAGAGGCTGAAGAACGGCTGTAACCGTAGCCAAATGCTCTCACCAGGTGGAGCTGTAAATCTCCACATAATCAGTATATGTTGCTGCACATTCATGATGTCGGCGTAAAACCTGGGCCATCAGTCTCTGAAAGGCAGCGTGAGCACCATGTAGCCCAAACGGCATGGTTTTAAAGTGAAACAGCCCTTCTGGTGTTGAAAATGCGGTTTTTGCTCTATAACTGTGGGTTAAGGGGATCTGCCAGTATTCCTTTGTCAGGTCCAGAGTAGAACACCTTGATCTTCAATATGCCAGATGATTTAAGTTTCTCTAGATCAGATTTGGATATAAAGTCATGCTTTTTAGATTTATCTTTCCCATTACTGTGCATCTTTTTTGATCATCATTCCAATAAAAAAACATTGTTTGCAGAAGTATTGTGCAAGATATTTCTGGTTCTAATGTGAGGAGGGTTATTAAAATGCCTATTTATTGCAGTTCTGATATAGATGTAACTTTGCACATTGTACTTGTTTCCTTTGCATTAGTACAGAGGCATAAAACTGTGTAATTCACTGTGACGGAGATCGAATGATGCTTGGTGTTAGATCTCTCTCCCAACCTGTGAGGGCGCTATGTAAAGGGAAGGAGTACCCTGGGATTATAAGGCATGACAATTTATTCCCGTGGGTATGTGCAAGTCAAACAGCTATAAAAGGGGCGGATCTACGGTACCCGAGCTCAATGACTCAGACGGGAAACGGTGTGGCATCCGCGGATTGGAGAAGCGGATGCACTCAGTAACCAAGGGATCATGAGGGAGGGCATAAATAGGGGTCATAGAGAAGTAGTCTGTTCCTTTGTAAATGGTTAAAAAAATGACCAAAAAATCCTGTGTTACCCAAATGTGAGTGTTGTGTTTGTTAGTTTGTCTCGTTAAACTGTCTGTTTGTATATTTTTCTAAAAGACTACTAACATAATCTGGTGCTGCAACAGCAGGCCAGCATCAAACCTGGACACCAGCACTTAACCTTTTCACGGTAAATTTACAAACTCGCCGCTGTATCACTTCATTCATTATTGTTTATAGGTGTTTTGTATTGCATTGAAAAATTTAATTAAACACCCTTACACCTGGAAGTCATTGTCTGTTTTGTATCCGCTCTGCACTGCACTCACCTGTATCCACTCACCACTTTGCCACATGTGGTGTCAGGGTGGGATGGACTACGCAGCACTGTTGGCGCTGCTGGAACAGTTGGACAGCAGACGGGAAGCTGAGGAAAGATGGAGAGAGGAGAGGTACACAGCTCTGATTGAGAGGGTCAGGCTGGGGATACCGCCCATAGCATCAGCAGAACCCGTCATGGCAGCCCCGAAGGTGAGGACGCACAAAATGACAGTGAAGGATGACCCAGAGGCATAGTTGTTGGCATTTGAGCGACTGGCTAACACTGCATCATGGCCATGAGATTTCTGGGCAAGCCAATTGGGACCCTGCCTGATTGAAGAAGCACAGACAGCTTACCAGGCTATGGCTGATGACGACACTGCTCAATACGACCTGGTAAAGCTGGCCATTCTCATCCATCTTAACATCACGAAGGAAACCCACCATGTGAGGCTCAGGGAGTACAAAAGGTCCCTGAAAACTCTGGTCACGCAAAAACTCTGTGAACACATGGTACACTGGCTCAACCCTGCGCTGAATACGAGTTTACAGATGGGTGAGGCCATAGTAATTCAGCAGTTTTGCCATGTGGTCAGCGCCGAAACCTAAGTGTGGCTACGGTGCAGGGGACTTCGAGGACTCCCTGGTATCAGCCCAATCTGGGTTACTCACTGCTCCAGTACAGCGGAGCGTCCAAGCTCCAACTCTCTGTGCTGCACTACCCCCACCACCTGGACCTCCTAGACTGCCAGCCCAAATGGGCATCCTTGTCTCCCCTCCATGGAGACCAAGGTTGTCCCCCAGCCCCATTACCACACCAGTAATGGGACAGATACTTAACCGATGTGCCCTCCTTCCACCCTACCTGTTTTAGGTGCCACCAGCCAGGACATCAGGCCAAGTCATGTCCATCTGCAATGGTGTGATGTGGAAGCACGCAATCTGGCATCAGAAGCAGGTAAGTGAGGGGAAAATGGTCAGGAGGGGCCTTGTATTGTTTTTGCAGTTTTCGACAAGATGACAACCCACGCATTAGTGGACACCGGGTGTCAGCAGACCTTAATTAACGCAGTTCTCTTGGGCTATGTGTCGTGGCAGCCACAAGGCCAGGTGGTGATCTCTTGTGTCCATGGAGATACAGCGACATACCCCACCCTAAAAGTATATTTATCAGTAGGACCGATAAAACGCCACCTAGTAGTTGGGGTGGCGGAAAGGCTAACACAGCCAATAATTCTGGGTCTAGACTGGTCAAATTATAGAGAATTGATAAAATGAATGGCATTCTTGACCGCACATGTAAACGTGGCAGTAAAAAATAAAAAAAAAGAACGAATTGGTGATGTGTTTCATTTTCAAGCTGAAATGTTTTCTCCTATTTTTCATCCTAGAACAACGAATAAAGAGAAAGACTGCAAAATGTGAGGGAGCATCACTAAGACAAGACTGGGGTCTGGTGGGAGAGTGCTCGGATGGTAACAAGCGAGGCGAGGTTACTGGGCCATCTAGGGCAGATGCTACTCCAGTCCCTCTCAATATACTGGCCATGTGTTACTCAAGCACGGACATAGTGTGGGGCCAACAGTAGTGCATGCTTGGGGGCAGGTCTGGTCTATTGAAGGAAAGGATGTTAATGGCGTTGGGGCGCTAGTATATCCACACTTCAGTATCAAGGGGCAATTATTATATAGGGTAAACCTAGCTGCGGGAACAGGACAGCCTGTAACACAATTATTGGTTCCCCCATCTTGTCGGACCGAGGTCATGAGGCTGCTGCATGATTTCCTTTTTGCGGGGCACCTCAGAGCTGACAAGACAAGGGAGCAGATATTGGCTCGTTTCTATTGGGTATGTCTTCATACTCATGTGTCCAGATAAGTAACCACATACCCAGACTGCCAGCAAGTAGCACTGGGACGAGTGCTCCCCGCCCCTTTGGTTACACTGCCAATTATTCCCAGTGACAGCGAGTGGCCTTCCCAGCGACAGCAAGTGGAAGCGACAGCGAGTGGGAGAAGTACAGGCGTGGAAAAGTACAGAGCAGTTTCGAAGCAGAAAGGAGAAATTGCATCTTGAATTGCTTTAATCAGAAAACAGAGGACATTGGGGAAACACAGCAGCAGCTCAAAGTCAAACAGCCGCGTGTGTTTTTCTGATAACAAACAAGCTGAAACTCGGAGCAGCTGATTCAAATTCAGTGTCGTTTTGAGACACGGGCGAGGGGAGGAGCCGACAGCACAGCAGAACAACGCAGTTAAACGAGGCAGTCTTCCCAGCGACAGCGAGTGGGAGAAGTACAGGCGTGGAAAAGTACAGAGCAGTTTCGAAGCAGAAAGGAGAAATTGCATCTTGAATTGCTTTAATCAGAAAACAGAGGACATTGGGGAAACACAGCAGCAGCTCAAAGTCAAACAGCGAAGTGTGTTTTTCTGATAACAAACAAGCTGAAACTCGGAGCAGCTGATTCAAATTCACGCCGTTCTGAGACACGGGCGAGGGGAGGAGCCAACAGCACAGCAGAACAACGCAGTTAAACGAGGCAGTCTTCCCAGCGACAGCGAGTGGAAGCGACAGCGAGTGGGAGAAGTACAGGCGTGGAAAAGTACAGAGCAGTTTCGAAGCAGTTTGAAAGCAGGTTGACGGCTGCAGAAGAAACTAAACTTCAAAAAAAAAAAACCTCAACATGGTCTTCAAGCCAGTAATCTGTGACACCTGCTTGATGTGGGAAATCCGAGAAAACCCAGCGGAGCTAAACCAAGTGTGCGTAAAGTGCCGCGCGATCCAGGACTTGCATAAACTAGTAAGTATGCTAGAAATGTGAGAAAAAGTGAGACAGCAACAGGATCTTGAGGAACTGGCACACCCACAATTCATGGAAGTCTGCATCACCCCTAACAGACTGAAAGCCACCAGGGAGATAGAAGGTCAGAACAGCTGGGTTCAGGTAGGCAGAAGCAGGGAAAAAAAGAAACTTCGTCAAACACAACCACCAGAAATCAAAACAACCAACAAATTTGAGTCACTTCAGAATTTTGATGAGCAGAACGAACAACAAGAGAATGATAGGAAGAACATCCAAGAACCCCATTGACAGTGATGACCAGACAGCAAAAAGAAGTTTGTTGGGGACTCCATATTGAGAAACACAGCAAGTTCAATTCGCAGTTTGGACCCCCTTACTACAACAGTGTGCTGCCTTCCGGGAGCCTCGGTCAAGCACATCACTGAAAACGTGGACAGGCTCCTAGAACGAACAGGAGACGACCCGGTAGTAGTCGTCCACATCGGTACAAACAACATTGGAAGAGACAGACCAAAATCCCTGCAAAACAAATTCAGAGAGCTAGGAAGGAAATTAAAAGAGAAAACCAAAACTGTGGTATTTTCTGGTATACTACCCGCACCTTGCAAAGGACCATATGGACAGCTGGAAATAATTAATCAAAACCAATGGCTGAAGACGTGGTGCACACGGGAAGGCTTCACCTATCTTGATCATTGGACCACATTCTACAACGAGGACTATCTGTATAGACGGGATGGACTGCATTTAAATAACAAGGGAACTAGTCTACTCGGAGAAAAGATCCTCGAGCAGGTTCGGAAGCATTTAAACTAGAAAGGAAGGGGGGAGAAATCAACAAAAAAACAGAAGGGAGACCGCATCAAAACAAGAACAACAACTCAGGTAAGACAACCATTAAATGTATTTATCTAAATGCTAGAAGTATCAGAAACAAAATTCTAGAACTTGAAGCTACTGCACTAACAGGTAACTATGATGTGATAGGTGTTACAGAAACGTGGTTATCTGAGAGTGATGGGGACGAATATAATATTTGTGGGTATACACTGTATAGGAAAGACAGGCAGGACAGAAGAGGAGGAGGGGTAGCGCTATACATAAGAAACAGTCTTGAAGCCCAGGTGTTAAACCTGGACAAAGAAAATAAAACCGAATCAATATGGGTCAGAATAACAGACAAAAATTCAAAAGGCATAATAATAGGAGCATGCTATAGACCGCCAGATTCAGACGGTGAGCACAATAATCTGTTATACAATGACATTAGAAATGTGTGTAGCAAAGGAGAAGCCATACTAATGGGGGATTTCAACTTCCCCCAAATAAAATGGGAAAACCCGGTGGGTAGCGCGAAGGATGAAATAGAAATGGTGGAAATGACAAATGACTGCTTCCTAACACAATTTGTGAAGGCACCCACTAGAGGGGAGGCATGCCTTGATTTAGTCTTTTCAAATAACAAAGATAGAATAACTAAAACAGAGGTCAGAGAACCACTGGCAAACTCAGACCACAACATGGTCTCATTTGAAGTGTTTTTTAAATCCCCAAAAGTAAAGACTAAAGCTAAGGTTTACAATTTTAGAAAAGCAAACTATGAAGGTATGAAACAGAGACTAACAGAAGTAGATTGGAGTAAAATAGAGAAAACACCCACAGAAGAAGGATGGTTGTTCTTCAAAAATGTAGTACTAGAGGCGCAAAACAATTATATCCCTAAAGTAGACAAATCTAAATGTAAAACTAAATTGCCAAAATGGTTTAATAGATCAATTAAAAAAAAATATTCAGCGAAAAAAGGCACTTTACAGAGCATTAAAAAAGGACCAAAAAGAAAGTACGCAGAAAGAGTACACAGAACTGCAAACGCAAGTCAAAAAGGAAGTTAGAAAGGCCAAGAGAGAAATAGAAATGAACATTGCTAAGGGAGCTAAAACCAATTCCAAAATGTTTTTCCAATATTACAACAGCAAGAGAACATTCAAAGAGGAGATTAAATGTTTAAGAGATACAAATGGCAAAATCGTAGAGGAAGAAAAAAAAATAGCAAATATGTTAAATGATTACTTTTCACAAGTTTTTACAAAGGAAGATACTGACAACATGCCCCACATGTCATCCAGTTCCTATCCAGTTTTAAATAACTTTAGCATAACTGAGGCAGAAGTGTTAAAGGGACTAGGAGCTCTTAAAATAAACAAATCCCCTGGGCCGGATGAGATCCTCCCAGTAGTACTCAAAGAAATGAAAGAAGTAATTTACAAACCGCTAACCAAGATCATGCAGCAGTCTCTTGACACAGGGGTGGTACCGACAGACTGGAAAATTGCAAACGTAATACCGATCCACAAAAAGGGAAACAAAACTGAACCAGGTAACTACAGACCAGTAAGCCTGACTTCTATTATATGCAAACTTATGGAAACTATAATAAGATCCAAAATGGAAAATTACCTATATGGTAACAGGGTACTGGGAGACAGTCAACATGGTTTTAGGAAAGGGAGATCGTGCCTAACTAACTTGCTTGATTTTTTTGAGGATGCAACATCGATAATGGATAATTGCAAAGCATATGACATGGTTTATTTAGATTTCCAGAAAGCTTTTGACAAAGTCCCGCACAAAAGATTAATTCTCAAACTGAACGCAGTTGGGATTCAAGGAAACACATGTACATGGATTAGGGAGTGGTTAACATGTAGAAAACAGAAAGTACTGATTAGAGGAAAAACCTCAGAATGGAGTGTGGTAACCAGCGGTGTACCACAGGGATCAGTATTAGGTCCTCTGCTATTCCTAATCTACATTAATGATTTAGATTCTGGTATAGTAAGCAAACTTGTTAAATTTGCAGACGACACAAAAGTAGGAGGAGTGGCAAACACTGTTGCAGCAGCAAAGGTCATTCAAAATGATCTAGACAAGATTCAGAACTGGGCAGACACATGGCAAATGACATTTAATAGAGAAAAGTGTAAGGTACTGCACGCAGGAAATAAAAATGTACATTATAAATATCATATGGGAGATATTGAAATTGGAGAAGGAATCTATGAAAAAGACCTTTTTGTTTTTGTTGACTCAGAAATGTCTTCATCTAGACAATGTGGGGAAGCTATAAAAAAGGCTAACAAGATGCTCGGATACATTGTGAAAAGTGTTGAATTTAAATCAAGGGAAGTAATGTTAAAACTGTACAATGCACTAGTAAGACCTCATCTTGAATATTGTGTTCAGTTCTGGTCACCTCGCTATAAAAAAGATATTGCTGCTCTAGAAAGAGTGCAAAGAAGAGCGACCAGAATTATTCCGGGCTTAAAAGGCATGTCATATGCAGACAGGCTAAAAGAATTGAATCTGTTCAGTCTTGAACAAAGAAGACTACGTGGAGACCTAATTCAAGCATTCAAAATTCTAAAAGGTATTGACAGTGTCGACCCAAGGGACTTTTTCAGCCTGAAAAAAGAAACAAGGACCAGGGGTCACAAATGGAGTTTAGAAAAAGGGGCATTCAGAACAGAAAATAGGAGACACTTTTTTACACAGAGAATTGTGAGGGTCTGGAATCAACTCCCCAGTAATGTTGTTGAAGCTGACACCCTGGGATCCTTCAAGAAGCTGCTTGATGAGATTTTGGGATCAATAAGCTACTAACAACCAAACGAGCAAGATGGGCCGAATGGCCTCCTCTCGTTTGTAAACTTTCTTATGTTCTTATGTTTCTTATGTTCTTATTTCCACTCCTTTTGAACGCATTGCAATGGACATAGTGGGCCCTTTGCTACGTTCTGACTCCGGGTATACATATATATTAGTAGTGGTAGATTATGCAACATGATACCCAGAGGCAATTCCATTGAGATCCACTAGTGCCGCCGCGATAGCCACAGAGCTAGTACAGATTATGGCTAGATTAGGCATCACTAAGGAGATCTTCACTGATCGTGGAACCTACTTTCTGTCTAACACGTTACAGCAGGTATATAAAATATTAAAACTATGTCCCATCAGAACATCTGTTTATCATCCACAGATGCAAGGTTTTGTGGAACGCTTTAATCAGATCTTGAAGCAGTTGCTGAGACTTTTGTAACGCAAGAGCAAAAACATTGGGCACCGCTGCTTTCCTACCTCCTTTTTGCAGTGAGAGAGGTGCCGCAGAGTTCGACAGACTTCTCCCCCTTTGAGCTCTTGAATGGCAGACAGCCTCAAGCATCCTCGATCTGTTGGAAGAGGGGTGGGAGGAGCACAAAAGCTCATCCAAAAACGTAGTGAAGCTTGTGCTCCTACTGAGAGATCGCCTCGATTTGTTTGGCCATTTGGCCAAGGACAACCTGAAATCGGCTCAGCACCGGCAACAGCAGTCTTCCCAGCGACAGCGAGTACAGGCGTGGAAAAGTACAGAGCAATTAGAAGCAGTAAGGAGAAATTACATCTTTAATTGATTTAATCAGAAAACACAGTAAATTGGGAAATTACTGCAGCTTAGTCTAAAAGCTGCATGTCTTTTTCTGATAAGCTGAAGATCAGAGCAGCTGATTCTAATTCAGCGCCACTCTGAGATGCAGGGGGAGGGGCTGAGCCAACAGCACAACAGATACAGACATAAACGAGGCAATCTTCCCAGCGACAGTGAGTGGAAGCAACAGCATGGGAGAAGTACTAAACAAAGAAAATAATAACATGGTCTTCAAGCCAGTAATATGTGACACCTGAATGATGTAAGAAATCAGAGAAAACCCAGCAGAGCTAAACCAAGTGTGTGTAAAGTGCTGCATGATCCAGGACTTGCTTAAACTAGTAATTATGTTAGAAATGGAGCTGCAAGAAATGAGACAGCAGCAGGATCTTGAGGAGCTGGCAACTCACAATTCATGGAAGTCTGCACCCCTAACAGACTGAAAGCCACCAGGGAAATAGAAGAAGGTCAAAAGAGCTGGGTTCAGGCAGACAGACGCAGGGGAAAAAAAAGAAATTTTGTCAAACACAACCACCAGAAATCAAAACGTCCAACAAATTTGAGCCACTTCAAAATTTTGACGATCAAAACCAACATCAAGAGAACGAAAGGAACAACATCCAGGACCCTATTAACAGTGGTGGCAAGACAGCAAAAAGAAGGGAGGTCATGATCTTTGGGGACGCCATATTGAGAAACACAGCAAGTTCAGTGGTGCAGTTTGGAACCCCTTACTACAACAGTGTACTGCCTTTCAGGAGCCTTTCTTCGCCTTTCTAGAATGAACAGGAGATGACCCAGTAGTAGTAGTCCACATTGGCACAAACAACATTGGAAGAGACAGACCAAAATCCCAGCAAAACAAATTCAGAGAGGTAAAAGATAAGACAAAAACTGTGGTATTTTCTGGGATACTGCCAGCACCTTGCAAATGAGCACATAGACAGCTAGAAATAATTAATCTAAATGCATGGCTGAAAACGTGTTGCACACAGGAAGACTTCACTTATCTTGAACATTGGACCACATTCTACAACAAGGACAATCTATATAGGCAGGATGGACTGCACTTAAATAAAAAGGGAACCAATCTACTTGGAGAAAAGATCCTTGAGGTGGTTCAGAAGAATTTAAATTAGAAAAGAAGGGGGGAGAAATAAAAAAAACAAAAGGGAGACCACATCAAACCAAGTGCAGGAACTCAGGTAAGACATCCATTAAAAGTATTGATCTAAATGCTAGAAGTATCAGAAACAAAATCTTAGAACTTGAAGCTACTGCACTAACAAGTAACTATGATGTGATAGGTGTTGCAGAAAATTGGTTGTCTGAGAGTGATGGAGACTAATGTAATATTTGTGGGCATACACTGTATAGGAAAGAAATAGTCTTGAAGCCCAGGTATTAAATCTGGACAAAGAAAACAATGCCGAATCAATATGGGTCAGAACAATGGATAATAATTCAAAGGTCATAATAATATGAGCATCGTATAGACCGCCAAATTCAGACGCTGAGCAAAATAATCTGTTATACAATAGCATTAGAAATGCGTGTAACAAAGGAGAAGCCATACTAATGGGGGATTTCAACTTCCTCCATATAAAATGGGAAAACCCGGTGGGGAGCATGATGGACGAAATTGAAATGGTGGAAATGACAAATGATTGCTTCATAACGCAGTTTGTTAAGGTACCTACTAGAGGGGAGGCATGTCTTGATTTAGTCTTTTCAAATAACAAAGACAGAATAAATAAAACATAGGTCAGAGAACCATTGGCAAACTCAGACCACAGCATGGTCTCATTTGAAGTGATTTTTAAAACCCAAAAAGTAATTACTAAAGCTAAGATTTACAATTTTAGAAAGATAAACTATGAAGGTATGAAACAAAAACTAACATAAGTAGAATGAAGTAAAATAGAGAAAACATCCACAGAAGAAAGGATGGCTGTCTTTTTAAAAATGTAGTACTAGAAACGCAAAACAGTGACATCGCAAAAGTAGACAAATCTAAATCTAAAACAAAATTGCCAAAATGGTTTATTAGCTCAATTAAAAAAAAAATAAAAAAATAAAATAAAAACAGTGAAAAAAAGCACTTTACAGAGCATTTAGAGGGACCAAGAACAAAGTACACAGAAAGAGTACTTGGAACTGCAAACATAAGTCAAAACACTGTTGCAGCAGCAAAGGCCATTCAAAATGATCTACACAAGATTCAGAACTGGGCAGACTCATGGCAAATGACATTTAATAGAGAAAAGTGTAAGGTACTGCACGCAGGCAATAAAAATGTGCATTACAAATATCATTTGGGAGATACTGAAATTGAAGAAGGACTCTATCAAAGAGACCTAGGAGATTATGTTGACGTTAGGGACCAGTGTGCATAATGTCAGCTGTTATAAAGTAACAAGCGATGGCCAGAAAAGTTTTTGTTGCGCCAAGCTGGCTTTCTTTTATTTATCCAAACCGGAGTGAGGAACACCATAACAAAAATTGCACTTGGCACAAATGTGGCCACAAAGAAGAAAAAATAAATAAATTACTAAATAAATAAATAAATAAAGAGAAAAACAGTAAACAGTTAACTGTCACTAGGAGGCTATATTCTGATAATCAGGTTCCTCCTCTTTTACACAGCACCAACCAGTTCTAACAAACCAACACACACTGAGAGTGTGGGCTTGATACTGGCTATTTATACCCAACTTAGCCCCTCCCCTTGGAACATACCAAATTACAAATTAATAAATATAAAAACATTTATATCTTACTTTATTTTAAACAGTACAGTAACATTGCCTTTCTTTTAACTAATCAGAAATCATTATTATTGTTTTTCATGGTAGAGGTACTTTCAAAAGACTATAAAACCATTTTCCTTCCTTTAATACTTCCCTCCCCATAGACTTAGATTATGCATGTCCACTATCATTTTCAAAAAGCGCGCCTCAACCGTGCGCGCTCTCTTTGTCCACACACGCACACGCATCCAATGTAGGCCTCCAACTAATGAACTCTGCCGTCACTGCGCACCCTGCCATTCTGATACAAACAGACTTTTTTTTTCCTTTCAGGAAACTACACAACTTCTCCTCCCGTTGGATTCTGGAGCGCAACTCCCCCCATTGGTAAGTACATTCTCATTTATATTTTACCAATTAGTTTACAGTTAAGCTGGCAGATATAATAAAATAATAATGTTAACAGGAAGTCCTTATTGCAGTGCAAAATCTTACAGTTCTCCTTATTTAGTAACAGTATATTCAGTCCGTTACATTGACTCAGACATGTCTTCATTTAGACAATGTGGGGAAGCTATAAAAAAGGTCAACAAGATGTGGATATATTGTAAATTTGTGTTGAATTTTAATCAAGGGAAGTAATGTTAAAACTGTACAATGCATTAGTAAGACCTCATCTAGAATATTGTGTTCAGTTCTGGTCACCTCGCTACAAAAAGGATATTGCTGCTTTAGGAAGTGTGCAAAGAAGAGCGACCAGAATTATTACGGGTTTAAAAAGGCATATCATATACAGACAGGCTAAAATAATTGAATCTATTCAGTCTTGAACAAAGAAGATTACACAGCGACCTGATTCAAACATTCTAAAAGGTATTGAAAATATTGATGTAAGGGACTTTTTCAACCTGAAAAAAGAAACAAGGACCAGGGGTCCCAAATGGAGATTAGACAAAGGGGCATTCAGAACAGAAAATAGGAGGCACTTTTTTACACAGAGAATTGTGATGGTCTGGAACCAACTCCCCAGTAATGTTGATGAAGCTGACACCCTGGGATCCTTCAAGAAGCTGCTTGATGAGATTCTGGGATCAATAAGCGTCTCAACAAAACGAGCAAGATGGGCTGAATGGCCTCCTCTTGTTTGTAAACTTTGTTATGTTCTTATATACAATAAAAATGCATTAGTTCAAACATTTAGACCAGGAGACAAGGTCATGCTGCTGTTTCCCTCAGAATCGAAATTATGTGCTAAATGGCAGAAGCCATATGAAGTGATTCAGGCTATAGGGAAGGTGAATTATGAAATTAGACAGACCGATCGCCGTAATGAACGTGAAATTTATCATGTAAATTTATTAAGCGCTGGCAGACAAGGGACGCCTTATTTATAGACCCAGGCAATGTAGAGGATGATTTAGACCCCTGTCCAGAGACCCCTAGTACTAAAATCATTTCGATGTGGGAACAACAGGTTCCAGATCAACAATGGGAGCTGCGTAAGCTTATTGAAGAGTAAGTCTCTTCAGTCTCTAAGGGTAGTCCGTCTGACAGCTAACTTGAGAAAATGCGTGTTTGCCAAATCAGAAACTCAATATTTGTTTTTTTTAATGGGGAATGGAAGGGTGAAACCTGTTGTCACCAAAATCCAGACTTTGGTAAACGCAGTGATCCCCAAAACCAAGACTCAGATGAGGTCGCTACTGAGATTAGCCGGTTATTACCGCCACTTTATCCCCGAATATGCCGCAGTGGTTAACCCTTTAGTTGACCTCACCAAAAAGAGTGCTCCAAATTCAATTTAATGGTCAGCTGAGTGTCAGGAGGCATTTGATACTGTTAAGTGAAGACTCTGCCAGGGCCCCAATCTCATCACAACAGATTTCACCAAGAGATTCATGGCCTCAGATGTCAGTTTGGATGCAGTCTTGTCCCAAAAGGTTGACGGAGTAGAACACCCGATATTGTACATCAGTAAAAAGATGCTCCCTAAGGAGCGCAGCTACTCCGTAGTCGAAAAGAAGTGTTTGGCCATTAAATGGGCTACTCACTGCTTACGATACTACCTGCTGGGACATTCATTTGATCTTGTCACAGACCACGCCCCACTCAAGTGGGATATGACAGAAAGACAATGATTCTTAGTGGTAAATCTCCCTCTTGACCTGTGAGGGCTCTAAGTAACAGGAACAGAATGCTCTGGACTACTTGGCCTGACACTTTGTTCCGATGGTTAAAAGGAAGTCGGTCATGTAGAAAAGAGACGGAGCTTCGGTACACTAACTCATTGACCCAGAGGGCAAATGATGTGGCAGCTGCATATTATAAAAAGCAGCTGCAGTCATTTACCGAGGGTTCATGAGTGACAGTATAAATAGGGTTTGAAGCAATGTTATCTGTTCCTTCGTTTTTGGTTGTGTTACTGACCTGGAAGGACCTGTACAGTTGGTGAAATAAATAGTAAGTGTTGTTTTTACTGTCTGCTGTTGAGTGTATTCACTAGACAGCTAACACATTCCAGAGCTGTCGCCAGAGGCCAGCACAAAAACCCGGAACAGCACTTCACTTGTACCACTGTAAAGCTGTATTGCACCACAATCACTAATTCATGCACTAACGGAATGTGTGTATGTGTTTTGTGTTTAATGTGGGGATACAAGAACGGGGCTATTGTTTCGGGACCAGCTTGGGGAATTATAAATGTTAGTAATACACGCCGCTGTATTACTTACCATCATTATTACTGGACTTTTCACCTTTTCAAGCCTTTTCACCTGAATTACAATTGTTTGCCTGTTCTTTAATCACCTGCACCAGCACAGTATCAACCACTTTAGCATAACATTTTTCAGGAGGTTTCATTCAACTTTTTGAAGCAAAATTAGTTAATTCTATAGGGTAATATAAAACTTTGGCCATAGCTGTAGAACACATTAATATGAACACAACTGTGTAAATTAAAACCTAATTAAATACTAATTAAGACCTTTAATATACTATTTTGCTGCCTTTCCTCAAAGTAAAAGTTTCTGTAGGTGATGGTGGGGTCATTTATATTTAGACTGAACTGCATTTCTATCTGTGGAGTCATTTAATATACATATCTATCAGAATTATCTTTGATCATACGTATCTATCAGAGTTGTGACCGATCATACGTATCTGTCAGAATTGTGACTGATCTTACATGTCTATCAGTAATCACTGATCATATGTATCTATCAGTTGTAATAATCATACGTATCTATCACAGCTGTGATTGATCATACGTATCCATCAGAGTTGTGACCACGTATCTATCAGAGTTGTGACTGATCATACGTATCTATCAATTGTGATTGATCATACATATCAGAGTTGTAACTGATCATACATACTGTAGTATTGCTGTGCTGACAAGCTCCTAGACACTTCCTGTATTGTGGATAATAAAATGTGTAGATTTAAAAAGGGATCAGTATAGTGAGCTATGAGTACAGCTTGAAGGAACTGGATCTGTTTAGCTTAGGACAAAGAAACATTAGGGAGACTGCATTTAAGTCTTTAAAATCTTAAAAGGAGTGGACATAATGTAGCTAACCTGAGCCATTACCAATGCAGTACAGAAACCAAGACCAGGAAACAGTGGAACTAACTGGAGACAGGACAGTTACTGTATGTCACCATGTTTTACAACAAATATACATTAAAAACTGTACAGTATTCTACAGTATCTCAGGTTTCTGGTGAAATCACTCAAGCTAGCACTCTTGTATGTCACCAGAAAACCTTGATAGAATTACAGTCTTATTATGCACAGCTGGGTGTGTATTATTCTTTATATTAATTTCAAATTGGTTAATCTATTTATGTGACACGGTCAATCTTATTTATATATATACACACACACACACACACACACACGCACACACAGTGCCTTGCAAAAGTATTTAGACCCTTCCTATGGTGTCCCATTTTGTGAAATTACAAAATGATGCATACACATTTTTGCAAACTTAATATTTTATTGAAAGCTTGAATGCTCAAACTGAAGACTTCTAAGGGAAAGATAAGTTACAGTATGTCAGCAAAAACTAAAGAGAAAAAACTGCAGTATGTTGATTGCATAAGTATTCAGACCCGTCAACTCAATATTTGGTGGAAGCACTTGGCAGCAATTACAGCCGCAAGTCTTTTTGGGTAAGTCTCTATCAACTTTGCACACCAGTTGGTGCAATTTGTGCCCATTCTTCTTGGCAGATTTACTCAAGCTCTGTCAAGTTGCTTAGGGATCGCTTATGGACAGCAGTTTTCAAGTCTTTCCACGGATTCTCAATAGGATTCAAGGCAGGACTTTGACTGGGCCACTCAAGGACATTCGCTTTCTTATTCTTAAGCCACGCCAGTGTAGCTTTGGCCTTGTGCGTTGGATCATTTTCCTGCTGAAAGGTGAATTTTCACCCCAGTTTTAAGTCTTTAACACACTAAAACAGGTTTTCCTCTAGTATTTGCCTATACTTTGCTCCATCCATTTTTCCTTCAATCCTGACAAGCTTTCCTTCCCTGCTGAGGAGAAGCATCCCCATAGCATGATGCTGCCACCACAGTGCTTGACGGTAGGGATGTTGTTGACTGGAGGATGTGCTGTGTTGGGTCTGTGTCAAACGTAGCGTTTGGCATTTAGACCAAAAAGTTAAAATTTTGTCTCGTCTGACCACAGCACCTTTTGCCACATTTTTGTAGGATCACTCAGGTGTTTTGTTGCAAACTCCATGCTGGCTTTGAGATGGCTTTTAATTTTATTAATGGCTTCCTTCTTGCCACCCTGCCATACAGGCTATTTTTGTGAAGTGTTCTGGATATTGTTGACTGATGCACATTTACTCCCATCACAGCCATTGAACTCTGTAGCTTTTTCAAAGCTGTCGTTGGCCTCACAGTGGCATCCCTCACTAGTTTCCTCCTTGCCTGGCTGCTCTGTTTGGAGGGATGGCCTGATCTAGGCAGTGTCTGGGTGGTACAATGCACCTTCCATTTCTTGATGATTGAGTAGACTGTGCTCAGAGAGATATTCAGAAACTTCGATATTTTTTTCTCCAGAGCTGTGCTTTTCAAAGACTTTGTCCCAGACTTGCTTTGAAAACTCCTTCGTTTTCATGGTTGAGTCTTTGCTTGAAATTCATTACCTGACCAAGAAACCTCAAAGAGACAGGTGTTTTTATTCTGAAATCAAGAGAACCACTAACATTTCACACAGACAAAGGCCATTCAATTAATGGTGTGGCTCGTTAAGGTCATTTTGTGCACCTGAATTAATTTAGGTTTGTCACAGCAAAGGGTTTGAATACTTATGCAATCATGACTTTTCCATTTTTATTCCATATTGATGTTTGGATTACCTTTGATCTGTACTCTACAGTTTTGAACCCCTCTTTGTACTGCCTGAGAAACACTATACTTTGTGAGTTTACTTGGGATGAACAAGTCATTTTTGAGAACATATTTTATAGGAATATGTCACAAAGACGGCCAAGTGGGCGGCGTCAGAACCAGGAAGGAATGAAATATACAAAGACGATGATGTGAAATGAAATGATAAAGACGCCTGTTGGCGCCGGTTTATTACAAAATAAAAGGTTTAAACAAACCCGAAAACACAGGACACGGCACTCTACGCCAAAATAAATAGACAAACAAAAACAGACTAAACTTAACAAAACGGTGCACGGACAGACACACTGACAAACACGGTGAGTTTTAAATAAACAAGTATGGTGCTGGTCCCACCAGCACACAATAGCAATTGATATATTTAAGTTACTCCTTCTCTCGCTCCCGTTCTCCACTCCCGAACACCCAACCCCAGTATGTGACAACGTGCATCTATATATACTGTTGTGCTGGGATTCAATTACCAATTAATTATTCACTTGAATCCCAGCACGTGAATTAAAAAGTGCAATTCCCCGTGCTCACATATTACTACATTTTACTTGCACGTGAAGTGCTGTGCAATCCTCGTGCCTAAATACACATATACATTTTTAAACATTCGTGTTACACAGACCCGTTTATATCCCGTGTACCAATGTCTATACACCAACATTTAAACACACCACACGCAACACATAACAGATAATATACACAGGGGCGGGCACTTTGTCACAGAATATAATACAGATTCAGTGTACCCTGTAGGATCTCCTTAAAAGTATTTTCAGACCTATACAGCACTCTATACTAATGCTGTAGGACTCTGCACTCAGAGTTATTGCTTTCATCAACCAAAACTGCTCTCCTGCCCAGGCTCTTCTGCTGGTACCTGTGCCTCTATTCGGTACAGCTGGGACTCCTTCACATGGCATTCTATTCTGTACAGACTCCTTCACATTGCACTGTATTCTGTACAGACTCTTTCACATTGCACTCTATTCTGTACCTCTGGGACTTCTTCACATTGCTCTCTATTCTGTACAGATTCCTTCACATTGCATTATATTCTGTACAGATTCTTTCACATTGCATCCTAATCTGTACAGCTGGGACTCCTTCACATTGCACTCTATTCTGTACAGACTCATTCACATTGTACTCTATTCTGTACAAACTCCTTCACATTGCATTTTATTCTGTACAGCTGAGACTCCTTCATATTGCACTCTATTCTGTACAGCTTGAACTCCTTCACATTGCACGTCTGTCATGTAGTTGTCTCAGGCATCGAGATTCTTCCCCATTTCACCCTGCTCATATTGTTTCAGGTGTGCGCAGGTCATGCAGAGATCTTGCTAAGTCAAATTATATTTCAAACACTGCAGAATTCTGAAGTCCATGGAGCAACCTTTTTCTGGCAAAGCAATATTTTCTATGGAAAATCATTATTTGTGATTAAGCCCAGCTGTTTTACCTGACTGCTGTACACTGCAAGAAATTCCCTAGGTAAGCAACACATGCGACAGGGTGTTTAGTTCAATAAAACTTACTCCAGCCCTTCCAAAGTGAATTGGCTGTCAAGTGAATCAGGCTGAGATGGCTCCCTCTGGTGTACCTTAACTTTTATGAGTGCTCAGTTCACAATCACCACATTTTTGAAGCAAACAGGAAAAATAGGACCTTCAAATTACTAATAAAAAAGTCGTGCAGTAATGCTTTTAGTATTGGTCATTAAAACAACAAGAATTTAACCAGATCTTCTTGATGTGATGAGATAATGAATTAATGATAATGAATGCATCATTAGCAGACCATGTCAGTGATAACACTATGTAACACAATTTTTGTTCCTGGGTAGTAAGTGTTATTTCCTAATTGCTTATGCCTCAAAAGTATAGAATATGGCTATTATTCCCCAAAAACTTTGATTTTGTGACCAGGACAGTGATATTTCAAAATATCATTATTTCCAATTGGAAATACTAAAGTAACACAAAGACGACTACAAAAGATTTAGACGTGAGTAGTTTTTCGAGATTTACAATTATACTGTATTTACAGTATAATTGTAAATCTTGAAAAACTACTCACTTCTAAATCTTTTGTAGTCATCTTTGTATTACTTTAGTATAAATACATGTTAATTTGGATTCATATGTTGTTTTTTTCTGACTTTATGTGAACGAAAAGACATTTGCCCATTTTCCCATTGGAAATAGTGATATTTTGAAATATCACTGTCCTGGTCACAAAAGCAAAGTTTGTGGGGAATAATAGCCATGTTCTATACTTTTGAGGCATAAGCAATTAGGAAATAACACTTACTACCCAGGAACAAAAAAAAAAAAAAAAAAATGTTGTTACACAGTGTAATGAAGTAACTGCAACAGGGGTCATTAGTTTGTCTTCTAGATCAGAAAGTTTTACAAAAGAGGCAATTCATATTAGGTAGAAAACATACGGTAAAAACTGCTAAACAATTGACCAAGAAAATAAAAGCAGTTAATAATGAAGGTAATAATTTCTGTTATAGATTATAGTGATAGTAAACCAGAAATGCACTACAACCCTGCTTTACCAGCATATACTTCTGCATACGTCACCTTGCTCCATTCACAGTGTGGACAGAAAGGAAGCACAGCCAATGGACTGGATTAAAACCAATGTTAAGCATCCTACAATTACACCACAACTATATAAAAAAAAAAAAAAAAAAAAAAAAAAACAGTACAACACTTTGAGAATGTCTGGGTGAATACAGCACTTTGAGAATGTCAGGGTGAGTGTGTTTCAGAAGTTGTGTTGAGAAGGCTGCAGCAAGTAAGTCAATACCCAACAGCTGACTTCACCTTTCTTCTTTGTATTCTTAATATTATTATCAAGCAGCAATCTTATGAATAAGGATTGGGATTCTTGGATTTACAGTTTTTAAAAAAGGTACAAAATATAAGAATTTTTAAATCCTTTTTTCTGGCTTTATTTGAACTTCCATACAAGAAGGAAAAGAACAGCATACCTTTGAACAGATAAATCACCCACAGAGCTTTGCATTGTAATTACACAGCTCTTCAACTGAATATACCAATTATAAAACAACAACTTTCTTACAAAAAAGAGATTTATTATTTGTTAAGAAATAAAAATCCCCACTCTGCTCCACTCGCTGATTGTGAATGGTGTAAAAATAGTTCTAAAATGATACAGATATACTTCTTTGTATGACTTCAGAATCCATGTCCTTACTTATTGCATTGGAAGACGTACCTTTATTATTATAAACATCAAGGTAGTTTGGTGCTGAGAAAATGGTGATGAGCGAAGGGAAGCCTGTGGTCTGGCTCTTCCTGTACATCCGGTAGCTTGCAGAGAAGAGACACAAAGGAAGAAAGGAATTAGAATCAGTGTTGCCAACTTAGCCAATTTAAGGGCTGACTTGCTGACAAATTTTGTCAAAAGCGGCAGATATGTAAAATCGACAAAATATTTAGATTATCCTGTTTTAGCAACGTCCGTTTAGTATCATTGTCAGGGTAATTAAAATGAAATCCAATAATGCCCGCCACCTTTAAATATGCAAGAAAGTCAATGTGTCATTTACTTAGCAATGGGCTTAGCAACCAGTTTGATATTCATTTGATATTCGCAACCATATCAACTAGACATTTCAAAACAATTTTAAAATTGAAGCTGAGCTGTTAACATTTTGTAACTGTAAATCCTATAAATAATTTGTAAAAATCAACACAATATCCCATCTGCACATATAGTAGTTGATATGGTATCTAATAAAAAGCTTCCTCACTCATCCCCATATACTACGCGCATATGAGATATTGTATTGATTTTCACAAATTATTTATAGGATTCACAGATAGCAAATTTTATCAATTTTTCATAGGCTGATCTATGAAATTTAGTCTGTGGGGACCAATTTCCAGGGGGGACAAAATTCCCATGCCATCGGCACACTCACTCTCTATCACCCCCTAGAGTTCTGGTACTTCTAGATTGAGGACTATACACTGTAGACTGTGTGTAGTTGTTGGTGTGTCTACAACATTTGTTTTAACTCTTTGCAGTCTATTTATTCAGAGCTTGTCAGGAGCGTCAGGTCCAATTTATTTTCAATCGAACTGTTTATTTTACACATGCCGTTTTTTTTTTTTTTTTGAAGAGTAAACAGGTTTAAAAGGCATTGAATCGCAAAAGGACACTCAGTACTGTATCTCCAGCCAAGCCCCACCCCTTGTTCGCTGTTTTTTTCACATACTTCTTTATAGACATGCATACTGATAAATCCTCTCCTGATCACTCGTTTTATCACCAAACTCCTCAATAGTGCGATCCCAGTCAATATTTTAATAGTGTAAGATGTCAAAAAGTTCTGCAAATGTCAATGATTTTCTTTGAGCGCTGGGTGCAGAAACAGCTGTCTCCTTTGTATATGTCTGTGTTACCTCTGTAGTGCATACGCCCTTTTTTTCAGCTTCATTCGGCTCCTATTGGTCTCACTCAGTCATTGAAAGGTTTTCTCTGCATTTTCTGGAGAAAAACAACTAGAGACCTGTGCTCTACAGGGTCCGACATCGGACTGGAAAGGGAAAATTGTAATGTCAGACCTGGTTTGACATAGGACCGCAAAGGGTCAAAACAGTGACTTTCTGAAGCCAGTCTGATGCTGGTTAGAATGATTCATCAAGCAACGTTGTACAGCATGTGGCAGGGGCCAGGACTGACCTGCCAGCTTTGCAGACTCCTGAAAGAAATGCGTATGCACGTCCACTCTGTCTCTGAAGAGCACATGCTCTTTTTAACCACTAACTAATAATCAAAGTGCTCAACTCCGGCACAGGCTTCTCATATTGAATCAATGGAGTACCAGTGAAGATTTATTAAGAAACTGCGCCTATTGAATCATTGGAGTTCCAGTGAAGATTTATAATAAACTTCAATATTATACTCTTTACTATACTAGTACTATTTCAGTAACCTACAGGAACCTTTGTCAAATTCCTATTACCCCTGCTCAATCACATGCTCATGATTCGACCAATTTACACCTAGGTTTATTTAATGTCAGGTATTTGTCTAATAAGGCTCTGTTAATTAGTGATTTTATTCAGGATTACAGCATTGATATTCTCTGTAACTGAAACATGGCTTGACCCGAATGACAATGTCTCCCTGATTGAGGCTTCTCCACCGAACAATTCTTTTTTCCACAAAGCTCATTCTGCTGGGCGGGGAGGTGGACTTGCTACTGTTTTCCATAGTGGACTTAGAATCAAATAGGAATTGTTGAAGGTTATTCATCTTTTGAAATTTTAACCTTGACATTAAACAGTTCATTACCTGTTGTAAATATTTATTGAGCACCTAAGTCAAACACACTTTTTCTGACTGAATTTGGGGATCTGATATCTATATTGACAGTCAGTAGATGAGCTGGTTAATACCTACAACAACATCATGACTGGTATCTTAGATACTGTAGCTCCAATCAAAACTCTGAGAATGTCTTTTAAAAAAAGCTCACCGTGGTTCAATGATACAATTCTTAAGATGAAATATTAGGGTCGTAAAATAGAATGGAGATTAGCACCTAGTTGTTTGCAGGAGTTATTGACCCTGTATCTTCCAAACCACAATCTGAGATCACAGGATGCAGGGCTGCTGGTTATTTCTAGGGTCAACAAAAGCAACATGGGAGAGGGCTTTTTCTTGCAGAGCTCCAAAATTATGAAATACTCTGCCTTTGAAAGGAAAACTGGGACCATTACAGTTTTCAGGTCAAGACTAAAAATGCACTTTTATAAAATGGCTTTCTTATCCTAGTGGGTTTTAATGTAACTTTAAAATTGCTGCTTTTGTATTATTATGTGTAAACTGCTATTTAAATGGTCTGACTGTGGCAGTTGTATGTGTAACATGCTATACAAATATATTAAGGTTTGTTCTTTTTTCTGCTCTGTACGGTACACTGATTTGCAATACTTTTGTATAAAAGTGCTATATAAATGCAAAATAATAAATAAATATTGAATTAATGGAGTGCAAGTGAAGATTTACTAAGACACTTGAACACCTGCAGTGTTTGAAACACAGGACTTGATCTTTGCTGTGCCCCATGTTGCCCACATCGCAGCAACATATTTTCAGCATCACCCGATGGTTTCAATATTTTTATTTACACATCACAGATAAATCAAATTTTTTTCAGCTTTGACTCTGCAAGAGGAAAGAGAGTTTTTCTTCTAAACATTGCAGTGTATCCAGACCACACTTCCTCCTGCAACAACAGCAATGTGCAGAAGAGACATTCTCTTTCTCCTGGTAAACCAGACCACGCTCCCTCCTGCAGCAACTGCAATGTGCAAAAGATACATTCTCTTTTTCCTGGTAAACACGCCTGAGTAAATGTTGACAAATGTATTGGCCAGTTGATTTACGAACTGTGATGTGTGATAAAAATTTCAGATGAGGCAATACTGTACAGTTTTGGCCAAACGTTTTGCATCACCCTGTAGAATGAACAAATTTTGCTTCATAAAGTCGAATGAAATCTGCTGAATAATGTTATGTTAACATATTGAATTACATACTGCTATGTTTTCCATATACTTAACAAAAAACTGAAAACTTATTTTTTTAATGAAATGCTGTACTATTATGGCATCCAGGAGACTTTTGCAATATCACTTTGTAGTTTCTTTGATTGCATGATGTCAAATAAAAGATCTAAATTATGTTCACAGTTTTTTTTTTTTTTTTTAATTATTATTCTCAAAAAATTTCAAGTGATGCAAAACTTTTGACCACAGCTGTATGTTTAAAAATATGAACGTGCAATATGGACAACATGGGACCCAGCAAAAGTAACATAATACCTGTTCTGTAAATGCTGCAGGGGGTTCTTCACAATGTAAGGGCCATTCCAGTTAATCTTAAATCTGAGATTAGGTACGTTCAGAATAGAGAAGACGATGATCAATAACATTTCACGTTGAACCTGTTTATATTGAGCAGTGATTTCAATCAACATCTAAAACAGTGAGAACTGCTCTACTGCACAGAAAGGGCTACTGCACTAAGGCTGCTTGAAATGGTCTTCAGCAGCTAGGCTATTAAATTCACAGGGTTACCACTTCAGGGTTGCTAATTAAATAGCTTCAGCGTCATATGCTGAAAAATAAATGCAGATGGTCAAAGATGTCCTTTTTAGTAAATGAGATGAAAACAGGCCTCCTGTTGTAGTGGTGTATCTTTCATTTACTACTTGTGTTAAAATGAATGTACTATATAGCTGAGACCTACAGTATACAGTGAATGGATGTGCATGGCAAACATAGAATTATTTTGTTAGCTACAGTCACATAAATAATAAAAAAAGAAACATTACCCTCCTCTATGTTGCTTAATTTCTACAGATGATGGTACTTTAATGAAGGATTTACAGTATATGACAATGGGACACCGCAGTATCAGGTTATTAACAGTACACTTGTCAGACATACCCAGCGTCTTGTGCCTCATGAGCTCGGATAACTGATAATAAATTATTGTTCTGTAGAAAGTCACATACCGCAGGGTAACTAGATGAGAAAGAGAGAAAGAAAGGTTAAAAAACAATGCAGTGTCTACTGTATACAAATGGTATAAAGAACATTTGCTAAACATGTATGTTTCATCTATTTAAAACACATAATTGATCTTTCACTGTTACAGAGCAACCTGCAAAGTTAACAAGAAACATATAAGAACATAAGAAAGTTTACAAACGAGAGGAGGCCATTCGGCCCATCTTGCTCGTTTGGTTGTTAGTAGCTTATTGATCCCAAAATCTCATCAAGCAGCTTCTTGAAGGATCCCAGGGTGTCAGCTTCAACAACATTACTGGGGAGTTGATTCCAGACCCTCACAATTCTCTGTGTAAAAAAGTGTCTCCTATTTTCTGTTCTGAATGCCCCTTTTTCTAAACTCCATTTGTGACCCCTGGTCCTTGTTTCTTTTTTCAGGCTGAAAAAGTCCCTTGGGTCGACACTGTCAATACCTTTTAGAATTTTGAATGCTTGAATTAGGTCTCCACGTAGTCTTCTTTGTTCAAGACTGAACAGATTCAATTCTTTTAGCCTGTCTGCATATGACATGCCTTTTAAGCCCGGAATAATTCTGGTTGCTCTTCTTTGCACTCTTTCTAGAGCAGCAATATCTTTTTTATAGCGAGGTGACCAGAACTGAACACAATATTCAAGATGAGGTCTTACTAGTGTAAGACATATAATGTTGCCTTTGCTGTGTCTCTTGTTGTCTGTAGAGTTATATTTTTAAACATATCATAAAACATTTAATCACACATCGTAAAACATTTCTCTGGAGCAAGAGAAAAACTGTCTTCAAGGCTATGTACACACACAGGCTAAATACGGTTGTGAGTTCACCTTTTGCTCTTAATACTGTTTGTATACACACACAGTTCGGTTACAAAGGGCAGCGACAACCGCATTAGTTAATCCTTTTCAGAGCAAGTATCGAATGTGGGTGTTAATTCAGTTCGGTTAGATAATACGCACTGATCTGTGTGTGTGTATTACAACCGAACTAACACAACCACAGTTCGTGCTCAGTGGATTTATGCGCAACTAATGATGTCATTGTTTAGCAGACATTTCCGTGTGATATATTTGGTGATATACATATAACAATCAAGCCTGATTTGGGCCAGCCCTGCCCAATGTAAATCTGACTAACTTTGGCCCTTACCATCAGAGTGAAGTTGTCAGAACACAGATTCTAGAGACACATCATGCCACGATTAAAAGAAATTCCTGAAGACCTCCGGAAAAAAAACAAAAAAAAAGTTGTTGATGTCTATCTATCAGTCTAGAAAGGTTTACAAAGCCATTTCTAAGGCTCTGAGGCTCCAGAGCCATATTATCCAAATGGAGAAAGTTTGGGACAGTAGTGAATCTTCCCAGGAGTGGCCCTCCTGCCAAAATCTCTCCAAGAGCAAGGCGTAAAATCGTCCAGAAAGTCACAAAGAACCTTAGAACAACATCCAAGGATCTGCAGGCCTCTCTCACCTCGGCTAAGGTCAATGTTCATGATTCCACCATCAGAAAGACACTGGGAAAAAATGGGATTCATGGCAGAGTAGCAAGGCAGAAACCACTGCTCACTAAGAAGAACATGAATGCTCGTCTCAAGTTTGCCCAAAAGCACCTGGATGATCCTCAAGAGTTCTGGAACAATGTTCTACGGACAGATGAGTCAAATGTGGAACTTTTTGGCCAACATGGGTCCCGTTACGTCTGGCGAAAACCAAACACTGCATTCCACAGTAAGACCCTCATACCAACGATCAAGCATGGTGGTGGTAGTGTCATGATTTGGGGATGCTTTGCTGCATCAGGATCTGGACGACTTGCCATCATTGAAGGAAACATGAATTCTGCTCTGTATCAGAGAATTCTACAGGAGAATGTCAGGTCATCCGTCCGTGAGCTGAAGCTGAAGCACAGCTGGGTCATGCAGCAAGACAATGATCCGAACAAACAAACAAGAATGGTTGAAGAACAAGAAATTTAAAGCTTTGGAATGGCCTTCTCAAAGTCCAGACCTAAACCCCATTGAGATGTTGTGGCAGGACCTGAAACGAACAGTTTATGCTCGAAAACCCACAAATGTCCCTGAGTTGAAGTAATTCTGCACGAAGGAGTGGGCCAAAATTCCTCCACGGCGCTGTAAGAGACCGATCAATAACTAAAGGAAGCGGTGGGTTGCAGTTATTGCTGCTAAAGGTGGTGTAACCAGTTACTGAGTCTTTTTCAGACATGGGTGTTGGGTGTTGCATAACTTTCTTTAATAAATAAATTAAATAAGTAAATAAATTAAAAAAAAAAACAATATGGGACAATTCATATCCCAAAACGCCAGTGCGACCGAAACTTGTTTTTGCCACCGATACTGAATGTCTCAACTGTGTGTTTTTGCACTCCAGGAAATGTCTCAGTAAATGACAAAGACACATATGTGGCTCCTTGGACATGCGTACATTTTTTATCCAGTGATTTGGAAACCACTCAAGTCGTTCCCACCTATCGTCATGGTACTGCAGATCCTTGCCACTGTATTTAGCAGTGCAGAAAAAGCAAACCAGCGTCTCCACTGGTTTTGCAGAAAAGAGCATCACTGTGCTTGACAAGCTCTCAATCGATTACGTACAGTACTTTCTTCCAAAAGCATAATACAAAAACACAGCCTCCATGTTGTCACACAAAACCTCACGATCGGCACGTAATAATGGCCCGAGTTCAATGGTTTGTTTAAACAGGGAGTGCACTCACTTCAGTAATGAAAGGTGTGTGTGTGTAAAACAAACAACCGCAGCGAGTGCTGTTTGTAAATACAGTTGTGGAGCGAAGTGCAGTGTGTCCAGATCCTGCTCCCTCACAAAACAGCGGCACTCATTTCAAACATAGTGGCAGCATTTTTGCAGGAGGGAGCATGCACAGGATACACTGTAAATTCTCTTTCTCCTGGGGTGCTGATATTAGAGCATATCGGCATGGGTTGGCACTTCTTTTCAAAAAGGGGCGGATCACTAGTAGGTATTAATATACCCTTACCCTTTAAAAAAAGAGCCATATTGGAATTTAGCGCAAAAAACATGACTGACATGATCTTAAACTTTAAGCTTTTTTTAAAGATTTGGATCACTCCTAAAAGAGGTTAAATGGATGTGTTGTTGTCGCTGCCCCTGGTCTATGTCTGGTCGCCTGCATCTCCTACCCAGCCTGCTGCCACCGGTCCTATACCCTGCACTAATGTGCGATCTGATACAGAATGTTTAGAAATGCATCTTGGCAATTCCTGCTGTACCTTTCTCTTCACATCTTCTGCCGTGCCCTACATTTTTTTTAAATTGTTTCTTAATACGGATCCAGTAGTTTGATAAGTGACTGGGTATTCCAATAATGTCTTTCTTGCTATTGTGAAGCAGTAGCGCTAATCTGGTAAGGATACCTCCTGTCACTACCCCGGATAGCAAAGGGCAATTAAATACATTCTTTAAAAAAACAGCCCTGTCACCTGATATTGTTACTGGGTCTGCGTGATATAAAGGCAGACTCAGTTTGTGCTGTGCCATGATGGAAATGGACAGTAATATTTTACTTTAAAATGTAATGAACAAACCAAGAATTACAAGAAGTATAACAAATCAAATACAGAAAAACTGCACTTCGATGGTAATGTTAAATTCAACATCTATAATTTGCTTTTTTTTTTTTTTTTTTTTTTTTTTAATTAATGCATTTTTGGTTTTATGTTTTTAAAATGTTCTATGGAACTCTTTTTTCTAAGCTCATTTTTAGGAGGAAGGATATTAATACAAATTACTTTTTTGTTAATTAAAAAAACATTTTCACATTTGTTTTTCAATTTAGTTAGTTAACCCATTTTATAGGCCCAGTAAGGCACTTCAGAGTGTGTGAGCTTTGCCTTGTGTTTGCAAAGCACCTCGAGGTTGCTGATATTAGAGTATATCACACCCCCTGAAGTGAATTATTGCTTACATAATGTATGACCCATAAACATTATATATAACAAGTAGATTGAAATCTATATTTCTTCCTGTATATGCAGTGCTTTTACTTTTAAGTTTTCTAGGTCAGGTATCTGCTGAGATGCAAGTGCTGCCCTGGATATGCAATCTTCACTGACAGATGGGAGGATTGTATCATTCAGCAATCATGTTGGTGTTTAACATTAGAAACCCCGCAGCGGTCATTTTTGTGGTTTTTGGTTTTAAAATGTAATTTTCTCCACTCGTGTAACACATATGGGGCTGCACGTTCATGTACCTTTGTCTGTATTTATTCAATATTCTCACAAAGCATGAAATGCGGGAGAGAAATAAAGGAGATATATTACATTATAAGTAAAAGCCCCGGGAGCAGTCACATTGACGGCCACACAGAAAACAATTGTATTGTGATTATACAGAAGGGTATTCTACTTTATTATTTATATTTACCAGTCCGCAATGTGGAGAAGCACATTATCTGTGTTGATTGTGAACAGCCTTAGGCTAAGGTAAAGGAATACCCTTTTGTCGAAAAAAAAGAAATAAATTAAATACTAAAATAAATACTTTTTTATATAACTTTTTGTGCTGTGCGCTTCTGTAAAATGTTTTTCATTTAGTTCATTTATCTACGTTGTTCAGTTGATTTTGCTGATAATCAACTTGTTTTGATTTGTAAAATAAATGTTCATATATATATATATATATATATATATATATATATATATATATATATATATATATATATATATATGGACACACACACACATATACATGCTTCGGTTGTTCAGATGTTTGTGGCGTACTCAATAAAAATAGAAAAAATGAATTGCATCCGACTGTTTCTCCTTTCATGGTACTATTTACACTGTTTTGAGTACAGCAGTCAGAAAGACTGTTGCGGGGCTTCTAGTTAGGAGTATATTTCCGGTTCCTCTAATGTTAATGTCTCCCTGGTGTCTCTGATGACTGGCCTTACTCAATCAATATCATACCATGGCCCAAACACCCGGAGTGCAAGGGTATTCCAATTAATTATTTATCATGAGGTATATTAAAACACCTTTAAAATCACTCCCACTTTCCAAGTAATTCCCTTTAACGTGTTTTCTTAATTAAAACAGAAGGAAATGTGTTCATTGTGAAATAGGAAAAATAGGAAGCCACATCAACATCAATAAATAGAGCCATCTGATGCAGTGAGTATTATTATTATTATTATTATTATTATTATTATTATTAGTAGTAGTAGTAGTAGTAGTAGTAGTCGTAGTAGTAGTAGTATAGTAGTATGTTTAATAATAAACTCAATATAAAAGTAGCAATATGTATAACACAATATGGCAAGTTAAACTAATTAGCCATAAATTATACACCCAGGAGTGTACTGAAATTAGCTGCCTAACAAACAAGATGATAATACTAAGAGTGAGATAATGGCTATTTAAATGACAATTAAATAGCCAATTTTAAAATGGTTTCATAAGTCTTATCGATTATTAAACAATGTGTCCCTATTTTGAGGTTTGAAAATCTGGTCACCCTAGTTAGAACCTCCATTTCCCCTGCTTGTATCTCCTATAACATGCGTTAGAACCTCCATTTCCCCTGCTTGCATCTCCTATAACGTGTTAGAACCTCTATTTCTCCCTATTCAGAACTGTACTCTACAAAGTGCTATTTCAGGTAAAGTGAGTTTTACTAGTTGATGGATTTTATGTACAGCTGGGTACACTATTTTTTTTTACTATGCACTTCTCATCTGAAGATCAACTGAATAACACAACAATATTGACCTTACTTGAGGTAGTCTGGGGTGCTCTACATTTTGGATAAAAGATTAATGAACACTTACATGTTTTTAATAAATGAGCACTCACATAGAAAATGACAGACTTAGTACCTTGCCTTCGGATATATTTGACCTCTTTATTGAATGCCCATGACATTTGAAAAGTAGTTTAATGCAGTAAAAATTACATGCAATTAGATCTGACAAGTCTTTGCTTGTATAAAAAATAGAGCAAAAAAAAAAGAATTGGCAAACCACTAGGGTCTCGCTTGCAATACTATAGAACCATGGAGGCAATAGAACAACATGACATACATTCGCACTTTGTATGTGCAGTTACAAATGAAAAAGAAAGGAATATATTTCAGAAGTAGACACTGGCAGGTGCAGTGATACACTGGTTATACAAAATGACAGTGTATTGCATTTTGTCTTCACATGCGTAAACTGTCTTTATTTGAAGTAATTGTAGTTATGAAAATAATTTCATACATCTTACCCTTGTTGCACTTCAATTTGCTACATACATCTCAAATGTGCAGTTTACAAACAAACACATGGGGCCCAATTTTGATAAAGGTTGCAAACTATAAAACATCTATGCAAAAGCACTTGTCCCTGATTTTGGAGGCATGCTTTGACCCGTCCTTTACTGTCTGCGTTAGAACCAGTGGTCGACATAGCTTTTGGGGTGTTATTTGCATGTTATCTTTGAGCGATTTCGATGAAAGCGTAGATAGGGGCTGTGTCTCAAACTAACCACTAAAGGGGAGGTTTATCTGAAACTCAGGCACAGCCGATTCCATTACAAAAAGGAAACAGGAAGTGGTGAAAGAGAAAGAGACACTTTTTCCAAACAATGCTCTATGTTATTGTAGCAAAGTGGCCGCTGATTGTGAACAGGTGTAGAGGTGATGCAGTGCAGGAATAATCACAGACAAAGACAATTGTAATCTGGTTTGGGAAAAGGAGGTTTTATTTGTAAATCCAGGTCTGACGACCAAATAATAAACTTTGGCTATACACAGCAATGTGTAGAACATGGAGAACAGAAACAGGGATTGCAGCCCAAATAATTAACACGTTATCTGCCCCAGAATAATACTTTCCACAGTCACCAGTCTGGGTGTGTGCAGTAGTGATGGGTGATAACAATTTATTTACAGTGTTGATCCGGTTTTGTGCTGGCCCAAGGCGACACAAACAAACAAAACACTCACAAATATATTTTAAAGAGGTTTCTCTAGGTCTCTCAAGGTCAAGGTCCTTCCAGTCTCTAACATAAAACCAAGCAAAGGAGTAGATTGCAATTCTCCATCCCCTTTTATGCTGTCATGCATGACCCCTTGGTAAACAAGTGCAGCTGTCTCTACAATCTGCAGCTGCTAAATCATTTCCCTTCCAGGTCAATACATTCTTGCAACGGAGTCTCACCTTCTTCCAGGCTGTCTGACTTCCCGACCCTGGAAACGAACTGTCAGGCCAGCCTATCCTAAGGACCCTACTTTCGCTGCTTTAAGCCCTCACAGGTCGGGAGGGAGATTTTCAACCAAGATTCATTATATTTCTGTCACAGTTATATATTTCTTATATTTTAAAAGAAACACTATATAATAGAGCGGTGGAATGTGCCTTCTTTAATTTTAGAGCAGCTCTGAAAGACAGATTTACATTGAAAAAATACATACCTCACAATATATATCATAACTCACAATTACTGGATGTAATTTAAGTGTTTATATTTAAATTTGCACTTAAGCATTTACTGTGTGGGGTATTTACTTTCGGAAGCTTGTTTCAAACCTCACACAAGAAAATATTTTCTTAAGAATATTAAAAACATTATTTGACACAGGTATGAAGTTCGGACTTTATATTATTTCAGAAAACCGTAACTGTAACCCTAACCCTAACCCTAAACCATAACTCTAAACCACAACTCTAAACCCAAACCCTAACCCTAAACCTAACCCAGAATGCAGTCTCACTACTTAATGTATATTTTGTCGTTTCTTTAAGTGTCTTTTTATGGAGTATACGCATGTATTGTACTGTACTATAAATGTTGCTTTTCATGGTAGTACATCTTGCTGACATGCATGGTATTTAAAATTCTGTACTGATGTTCCTGAACTAGCAAGCCCAAGTGAACTGTGATACCCCTTCTCCACTGGCACATCTGACCCATGAGGGCTCGGTACAGTACAGGTGCTTCTCCACTGGCACATCCGCCCCATGAGGGCTCGGTACGGTACGGGTGCTTTTCCACTGGCACAGCCACACCATGAGGGTTCGGTACGGTACGGGTACAAGTGCCTCTCCACGGACACAGCCGCCCTATGAGGGCTCGGTACGGTTTAGGTACGGGTGCTTCTCCACTGGCAGATCCGCTCCGTGAGGGCTCAGTACGGTACGGGTGCTTTTCCACTGGCACAGTCGCCCCACGAGGGCTCGGTGCGGTACGGTATGGGTGCTTTTCCATTGGCACATCCTCCCTGTGAGGGCTTGGTACCGTACGGGAGCTTCTCCACTGGCACAGCCACCGTGTGAGGGCTCAGTATGGTATGGGTGCTTCTCCACTTCACTCACACACCCACACATTTTAAGCATCCAAACAAAAAACAACTCTAGGAAAAACAGCAACTATCCTTAAAATGGGATATCTTTGGTAAATCATATTTTTAAAACCTTTTTTCCCCTTGAACAGAACTAATTGAACTTTGTTAAGTCGATATAATCAGTAAAATCTGTGGAAAGAAATTCCTAAATATATTTACAAAATACAGTAATACAAGATACAGCTGTGCCATTGGTCTACTAACTTTTTAACATCATTTTTTTGCACATCTTTTGGCAAACTGAGTTAATTATAACAATAATTAATAGCAACTGTCTGTCGTTGTGTGTGACGTCAGTAGCACAGCTTGGCTCTGCAGTGGAAAAACAACCAAGGTTCTCTTTAACCTCACCACGAGGGCTCGGTACAGCTCCAGCGCAGCTCGGTTATACAGTGGAAAATAGGCATGAGAATATCTACTACACCTCTGCAAAAATGTGATCAAGTAGTTGTGTATAATAAGTGAATTTCTAAAAGAAGTCTTACCTATAGAAATACGAGCAGCCTCTGACAGTGTTGTGGCTGAAGAATTCCTGGGTCTTTTCATTTCCAAAATCTTCCAAAGGATCTGACCACAGCAGGTCACACATTGGCCCAAATGCAGGGGGCTCTTTAAACCTGTCTAACTATAAAAACAGGCAGTGTTATACTTCTGATTATATATTGATACAGAGTGCAGATCATAAAGCAGACAGTGATATACTTCTGATTATGTATTGATATAGCCTGCAGATCATAAAGCAGGCAGTGTTATACTTCTGATTGTGTACTGATATACAGTGCAGATCGTAAAGCAGGCAGTGTTATACTTCTCATTGTGTATTGATATAGCCTGCAGATCATAAAGCAGGCAGTGATATACTTCTGATTGTGTATTGATATAGTGCAGATCATAAAGCAGGCAGTGATATACTTCTGATTATGTATTGATATAGAGTGCAGATCGTAAAGCAGGCAGTGTTATACTTCTGATTATGCACCGATAGGCAGTACACAGAATAAGGCAGGCAGTGTTATACATCTGATTATATACTGATATATAGTGCAGCTCATAACGCAGACAGTGTTATACTTTTGATTGTGTATTGATATATAGTGCAGCTCATAAAGCAGGCAGTGTTATACTTCTGATTATGCATTGACATAGAGTGCAGAACATAAAGCAGGCCGTGATATACTTCTGAGTATATACTGATATAGAGTGCATATCATAAATCAGCCAATGAAAAAAAATTCAGAGCATTCCATTGCATGCCATAAGCGTCATTTCGTGCACGACTACCAACTGACAAATTCTAAATATATTGAGAACAGCGTTAACTATGTTCTTCTTTTAAAAATAAACCATGACGTTTAATAAGCTAACCCTTCTATTTATCTTTTATTAGCATCACCAAAACAATCTTTGATCCCCTTATCACTGCTTTAAATTTTTATATTTCCTGTAATTATAACCAGAGCTATCGCTGATCCCCTTATCATTGTGCTTTAGATTTTATATTTACGGTAATTATAAAACAAAGCTATCTCTGATCCCCTTATCGTTGTGCTTCAGATTTTATATTTACGGTAATTATAAAACAAAGCTATCGCTGATCCCCTTATCATTGTGCTTCAGATTTTTATATTTACTGCAATTGAGGGTTATGGCAGGACTGAGGTCCTGCTCATGTGTGCTCCTAGTTTAATTAGAGTTTTGTGGGTTTTTTTCTGTTATTTAGTTCGGTTGCAGGGAACAGCAGCTTGGGATTGGTCTTTGTTCTGTGTGGACAGGGAGAAGAAGAGGCCCTGCAGTGTGGTGAACAGCCATGAACTCTGGGACAGGCAGGTAAAACAAAGAAAGGGGACTAATACCTGAAGAGGAGAGAGCTGCTCAGTAGTGCTGAATCAGATCCTGTCTTTCCTTCTCAAAGGAACATTATCAAATACATTGCACTTCCTTTATATTCACCTTTTTAATATCATCTAACGTGTGTACTTCAGGTGACAGGCCTCCGTGAACACACAGGAACTGCTGGTTCATCAGGGCAGCCAGAGGAAGGCAGTCAAATGCATCCATGCAGGAGTCATACACCTGCTCCGAATACTTGATTCTACCTGGAAGAAGGAGTGGAAACAAGCCCTGCTGTAGTGAAACAGCACACTCTGAGTCACATGTGTGCTGGGTTCATCGTTCCCTTTCCAGCACACACTATGAGTCACATGTGAAATTAGACAACCTGATCGCTGTAATGAAAGAGAAATATATCTCATAAATTTCTTAAAGCCCTGGCAGGCAATGGAGACGGTGATTTAGGCCCTGGTCTTTAGAGACCTCTAGCACACAAGACATTTCTATGGGGGAACAGTTACTTCCTGATCAGCAATGTGAACTGCGTAAGTTAATTGAGGAGTTCAATTATGTGTTTTCTGATGTGCCCGTTAGAACTAACCTTGTTGAATATACCATTATCTCTCCCCCAGGTGTCACGGTGCGAGAGAGACCTTATCAGATCCCAGAAAGTCGCTAAAGTGGCATTTGCAAAGAGGTATCCAGGAGCGAGTGGTGCAGTCCAATTGTGATAGTGGCAGCACCAACTGCTTCTGCATTGATTTCCATAAGTAAATGCTATTGCCAAGTTCGATGCATCTAGATAGAGCTTCTAGATAGACTGGGGACTGCGAGGTTTATTTCCACTTTGGACCCAACGAAGGGATACTGGCAGATCCCATTAACCTGTAGAGGGGCTGTTTCTTTTCACAACCTTCCTGTTTGTGCTTCATGGTGTGTCCACTGCCCTTCAGAGACTGATGGATGGGTTTTTACATCCACATCGTGAATATGCGGTAGCGTATATCGATGATGTGGTTATTTACAACTCCTCTTGGCGAGAGCATTTGGCTTGGATCATGGCCATCCTTCAGTCTCTAAAGGTAGCCAGCTAACTTGAGAAAATGTGCATTTGCCAAGACAGAGACACAATACTTGGGATTTATAATGGGGAGTGGAAGGGTGAAACCCGTTGTCACCAAGGTCCAGTCCTTGATGGACGCGGCAATCCCCAAAACCAAGGCTCAGGTGAGGTCTCTACCGGGGTTAACTGGTTATTATCGAAGATTTATCCCTGAGTATGCCACAGTGGTCAATCCCTTAACTGACCTCACCAAAAGGAGCGCACCGTTTAATTAAGTGGTCAGTAGAATGTCAGGGGGCGTTTGATATTGTTAAGCAGAGACTCTGCCAGGACCCAGCTTTCATCACTCCAGACTTCACTAAGAGATTCATCCTCCACACCGATGCATCTGATGTCAGTTTGGGTGCAGTCTTGTCCCAAATGGTAGATGGAGTAGAACATCCCATCCTGTACATCAGTAAAAAAAAAAAGTTCCCTCGGGAGCGCAACTACTCCATAGTCGAAAAGGAGTGTTTGGCCATTAAATGGGCCTCTCACTCTAAGATACTACCTGCTGGGGCACTCATTTGATCTCATCACTGACCACATCCCACTCAAATGGTTAAGCACAATGAAGGACAGCAATGGCTGGATAACTCAGTGGTACCTGGCATTACAGCCTTCATGTATCACATGGTACACCGTGCGGGGAAAGACCACTAAAATGCGGATTATTTTTCTCGGGAGGGGGTAGTAATGGGAAAGGTAGATTTAGCCAAGTGTTCCTTCGGCTCCACTCTGAGTGATGGAAGATGTGACAGAGATAGAATGATTCTTGGTGTTAGATCTCCCTCCCGGTGGAAGTCTGCCATCTAGAAAAGGGGCGGAGCTATGGTAACTGAACTCAATGATATGTACAGGAAACGACGTGGCATCCGTGGATTGGAGGAGCGGATGCACTCGTTAACCAAGGGGTCATGAAGGAGGATACAAATAGGGGTCGTAGTGAAAGTACTGTTCCTTTGTAAACAGTTAGAACAATCTAAAAGGAGAACCAGTGATAAAAACGTGAGTGTTGTGTTTGTTCGTTTGTCTAGTAAACTGTTTGTTTTGATTGTTTTCCAAGACTGCTAACACGATCCAGAAGTGTAGCCGAAGGTCAGCATCAAACCTGGACACCAGCACTTTCCTTATCACAACAAATTTTATTTCGCACCACAAGCACTAAAATCTCTCACTAAACAACTGTGCTTGTGTTACGTGTGGGTGTTAAAAGAATGGGACTTTTGGTTACGGGTCAAACGTGGGGATTATAACTAAAGTGATAAATGCCGCTGTATCACTTTCTAACAATATTATTTACTGTTGTTTGCTGTCAGGCTCTGGACACTTGCAAATCAATAAACACCCTTGCACCTGGATATTGTTTGTCTGTTTCTCACCTGCACACACTTACCCACTTTGCCACAGACCCCTACTTATTAATGTGTTGATTTTTGAACAAGAAAATATGTCCTTCTCTCACCTTTCTAATCGAGTACCAATCAATGGCAATTAACTTCCGCACTGAGGGTAGGTGTACTATAGTCACAAACCTGTTGAAAACAAGTTGGAAGTCTAGGGTGAAATGTACAAAACAAGTGCAATGCTGTTAGCCACTTTTTAGGAAATATTTTGCAGCAACAGCTCCCTTTCAATTTGAATATGACCACCAAAACATTATGTATGGGATACGCCTGCCATTTGATAGGTATTTTCTGAGCTCTCTATACCAGAGCTGCAGAGAGGCCCCTTTCTGGGATGACGCCCTCGGTGCCGGGTTAAAGCCGTCATTGTGAAAAATAGCTTTGAGTCTACTACAGTTCCCTTGCCTTTAGGCTGAAAGCTGGCTTGCCGCTTTCATGGACTCAGTGACTCCTGATACAGCCTTTTTCTTTCTATCTTTTCTCAGCAACCTCGTGTTGCAGGCTGCTGCTTTCCTATCTGTGGTACATGAGTCGACTGCCTGTGCAGTATTGATTTAAAAGGGGTGAGTATTTTCCAGTCTTGTGTGGGAGCACGTCCTCCACCGGGGCTAGGCTTTGCCATGTGGCAGTTTAAATATATATAAAAAAAGTTATATATATCGTTGTTGTTGTTAACTAAATAACATCGCTGGCACATCTGTAGCGAACATGCAGTACACCGGCTTGTCTGTGTTACGCAGCAGCTAGGTAAAAACAGGGCTGTATTTTTATTTACTAGGCCTTCAAAAAAAAAAAAAATAAATTATTATATATATATATATATATATATATATATATATATATATATATATATATATATATATATATATATATATATACTACATAACATATTGTGCAGCACTCCTATTGTATTGTATTGTATGTGTGTCCCCTGGTATATGTTACGCACTTTCCAGGTGTGTGACTACACATGCTTAGGGTAGGCACTGCTGCTTCAGCTGCCTCCCGGTGCTTCAGTACCTCTATGCACACTCAGCCCATTGTACTTTGGTGCCTTCATGCATATGGTACCCTTGTGCACACAGTGCCTGGTGCGTACAGTGCTTAGTGTACTCATTGCGCACGCGCTTGGTGCCCTCAGTATGCATAGTGCTTCAGTGCATACGGTGCTCGCTGTGCACGGTGCTTAATGCAATAGCTGTGCACACACTCAGTACGCTCGGTGTGCATAGCACCCTGTTACTCCGTGCGCACAGTGCTTGACATACTCTTTGTGCACAGCGCTTGGTTCCCTTGGTATGCATAGCACTGAGATGTTACGTGGATAGAACAAGAGTGCTGCGTCATTCTGACCAGCTCTTTGTTTGTCACAGTTTACGGACCTAGGACAGCCCCTCTCAAAACAGCGACTGTCCCACCTGGGAGAGAAGCTGCACACTCCTCTAGAAGGTTGGTTACAAATTTGGCCCTCTTCAGAGGGCCCTCACTGTCCAATATATGTATAACAGCTAACTGGGCTATGCCGCATACATTCTTCAGGTTCTACCGCTTGAACGTGGTAGATCCTTCTTTGCCTTCAATAGGCATGAGGGTCCTTGAGGTTGCACGCTTGCACCGCTAACCTAGGGTTAAGCAGTTCTGATGCGTCCTTTGTAAGTTGCCGTTCCTTCTCCCTCACGTTGGCTTGAGTATACATTTCCCATATGTAATGTTTTGGTGGTTGTCTTCGAATTGAAAGGGAACATTAGGTAATTTACCGTAACCATGGCTCCCTGAAAGAGAAGACGAACACCAACCAGTGAGGTTGCATCGGTCGCCCTCATGGGTTCAATGTAAAAGAGAACATGACTTCCGTAGAATGACGGCGTTAACCCCTCAGTAGGCGGAACCAAGTGCGTCATCCCAGGAATGGGCCTATTGGCAGCTCTGGTATAGGGAAATCAGAAAATACCTACCAATAGGCAGGTATATCTCACACGTAATGTTTCGGTGGAAATCTTCTCTTTCTTTACGGGTCAACCACAGATGAATATGTAGTTATGGGTTTTCCTGCATAAATTCACAAAAAGGGGGTGAAGATAGTGCAAATCAGGGTTCTCCAATATTATAATGAGATGTACGAAAGCTACAGGCAATTGCAACATTTACAGTTGCATTCATTTTTTGTCACTTGAACTTCGTATTAACAAGAATTGACTGTCCTCCTGTAGGTATCATAACTTGTCAATGCGACACCATGATTTATTAATAATAATAATAAAATAATTGTTCCAATTTAAAACAATATTTTAGTCGCCTTGTACACCAATGTGTGCAATGCAGCAGCATGATTCATTTTGTGTTACCATACCGGTAGCCTAGAGGCCAAAGTAAAAAGAAAATGTGCAAGGTATTCATTTGAGTTACTTGTATCCTGTACAGACACTGTACATATTTGCATTTTTTCATAATGTTACGTGTCTCCTACCCAAAGCACATTAGTGTTATTTCAGCACAATGATTTATACATTTAAAATACATTGAGCACTATAAATGTATGTGTAGGTAATTTTATTTATTTATTTATTGTTTTTTGTTTGTGAAAATTACAGTCTATTTGTATAAAGCCAAATCACTCCCCGGGGCTGCTCCTATTATACTTTTCGAAAAACTAATTTTTTGAATTAAACTAACCATTACCATGGGATGGGACGGCAACTGCCGTTCATATATCCGTTTATATATATATATATATATATATATATATATATATATATATATATATATATATATAAAAAACATAAGAACAACACATCTCCACTAAAATCTAATACCAACTGTAAAAATAGCAATGTTCTTTATGGAATAGCCTGTGAAAAATGTGATGAAATAAAATATGTTGGAGAGGCTGGAACAACTTTACATAAGAATTCAGAACCACCTTTCATTAATTACAAATAAAAATAATGAATGAACCAATATTGCAGCACTTCACCAGTCAAGGACATGACATAAACGATGTAAAGTTTGTAGTATTAGAACAGCTAAAATTAGACAATGCGACATATAGAAGAATAAAAGGAAGTCAATGGATAAATAGACTGAAACTAATTAACTCCAATAAATATATAACATTTAAATAAATAAAACAAAATTTATTTAGAAGTTGTGAATGCAAATGTGCTGGGGAGGCTAAATCAAGGCTGATCCTCAGAGCCAGCATTGCATGATAACATAAATATAAGTTTATATAAAATAATGTTAATTAGAATTAGATTAAAAGGTAGAAGTAAAAATGATGTCACAATATATGGAACACCATAACATCATGGAAGAATAAATCATGGATTTGAATACAAACAATAGCAAGAAGTTGTCATGCCATTAAAAACCTATAAATACCTCCAACGTTTTGATTCAAACACATTCTCCCTTGAGAAAGATATGTACAACATATCAAAACTTTGGGCAGCTGGCTCTTTGAGCTAATTATATATATATATATATATATATATATATATATATATATATATATATATATAAACAATATGAAAAGAAAAATAAACAAAACAAAACCTAACCCAATCTTGGGCCGTATCTAAACAAATGATGTTCCTACCTAATATCGAGGCAGGCTAAGCCTGTTACCTCGTCACAAAAACCAAATCATAATCAAAATCGTAATCCAAATACCTTTTCCAATAGTTTGTTTTCCCATTTCACAATAACAACCGGTTCCCCTGCTCCCCTGCTCCCCTGCTCCCCTGCTCTCCAACCAAACTCCTACCATCACCCACACTGAAACACACACACGCACACCCTTTTAAACATAATTACTTAGTCCCTAATTGGTCTATTGACTAAACCTGGAGTTGGTCCCGACTCCAGTAACCTCTACTGGGTTCTAATGCCCTCCCAGTATGGTCTCATCCAAACAAGACATGTTTATTCCAAACCAGATTTAATTACTTTTAATTTCCCTTATTTAACAAATCCATTATCATTTACCCAGTGTCTTCATTAACCCATCTTTAGTTTTAATCTCAAAACCATAACATTATTTAATTTCTTTGTTTACCACCCAGTTAGTTTAAATTCTCCTTTCACAGCCAATCCTTCACACTACCCCACCTTTTGCACGATCCTGTGGGATCAGGCATACCAACCAGGCAGACCTGCAAAATTAACAAATACAATTTTCCAACCAAGGTCCGAGGCCTTTTAAACGTTGTTTGGACACGTAGATTCCGTCTTGTACCCTTCCTCTCAGTTTAAGCCCACCCTGTTGTACAAACAAATTAATCTCTGTTTGTGGGTACCTTGAAAAAAAAATCTGTATTAATGTGCTCTTTGCCCTTTCTGTACTTGAGCTCAAAACAATACGGTTGCAAAGACAAGAACCAACGGGTAACCCTTGCATTCCTGTCTTTATTGCGATACAGCCATTTTAGGGGTGCATGGTCCATTACTAAAGTAAATTTTCTACCCAATATGTAATAGCGCAGAGCCTCTACTACCCACTTGATGGCCATAAACTCCTCTACAGTGGCATATATGACTTGCCTGGGCAACAACTTCCTGCTTAAAAACAAGACTGAGTGTTCCTCTCCATTCCTTTCTTGTGATAATACAAGAAAGGAATTATTTAATTATGTCCAAAATTCCATGGGGCTGTCTTCCATACAGCAACTCAAATGGCAAAAATCCAGTGCAACTTTGAGGTACTTCTCTAAAAGCAAAAAGCACGAAGGGCAACAGCTGGTCCCAGTCCTTACCATTAGGGTGCATTACTTTCTTTAACATTTGCTTTAATGTTTTATTAAACCTCTCCACTAAACCACACAATTGTTGATGGTAAACAGAAGTCTCTATCTTTTTAATGTTACACAGCGTGCACAGCTCCTTCAATACTGAAGACACAAAGGGAGTACCATGGTCGGTAATTATCTCGTTTGGAAAACCCATTCTATTGAAAACCTGCAACAAGGCTTGTGGTATGTTTTTGAGCTGGGAACTCTTAATGGAATCACTTCCAGATACCTGGTTATGTAATCTACTATAACCAAGATATGTTTGTTTCCCAAACAAATTTTTTCTAATGGTCCCACTAAATCCATGCCAATTCTAGAAAACAGAACTTCAATTATGGGTAATGGAATCAAAGGAGCAGGTGCAGGCTTTCTTTCTGAAACCAACTGACATTCTTTGCATTGATTACAATGATTAAGAATTTCTTGAAAATCCTTTCTCTAGTTTTATGAGCCCCTAAGTGGCCACTCAACATATGACTGTGACAAATGGAAAATCTGTTCTTTTAATTTACCAGGAACCACTAGCTGTTCCTGTTTCCTGGACTTCTTTGTTTTACCCGGTTCTGCAAAAACCTCATCCGAAAAATCAAACAACGTATGCCCCTTAGAAACTCCCTCATTATGGATTTCACCAACGAATATTGAGGACAATTTCTACTGGTTCTTTATCAAAGTGTTAAAATTAGGACAATCTCTCCCCACACTACCGGGTAGGGAAGATGAGGAAATACTCCAAACCTATAGTGCACTGGTTCTCTGCCAATCTCTACCTCCACTAACTTAGCCGGGTAGGTTTTAATGTCTCCATGAATGCAACTGATCCTAACTTCGTTACACTCTGGTCAATTTAAATGTTCAATCAGTGAAGCAGTGATCAAACTTTGCCCACAGCATGAATCCAAAAGTGCTACAGTCTCCCTACTGGCTACTTTAATAGTAAACAAATAATCCCCCTCCAACGCTCGTGAGGTGAACAAGTTAATAACAGTGGTGACATAATTACAAGTATAGTTACAGCCCCCATATGCACCAGCCCAATCACACTCCATATTTTCTACTTCTTGGTTATTTTGTCTAGCAATGTGTCCTCTCTGACAATTAAAACATATAATGTCAGGATTATCCCACCCAATATATTTTTCACCCCAAGGTCCCTTCACAGCCCTGGCTGCTCTTCGTCACCCCGTTTCCCAAACAGTTACCGGCGTCTGGATGTTGCTGCTTCTTCAGGAATGGGGTGCGCTTGTTGAAGTGGCGTTCAAAAAAAGAAGCCAAGTTAGAAGCAACAACTGTGTGAATGTTGGGCCCCAGCACCTTTCCAATTGTGCCTATTTGCTTGATGTTTGACACGGTTGTCCCAATTGCTTCTCCTAACTTAGGCTTTTGTGTTTGATATCACCACTTTAAATGGCTGTTGCGTTTTTCTAACTTGTTTTTTTACATTGACAATGTTTTTGTTATAGATATTACTTCTTTTTTTACTTGATCAAATATGACGTCAGTGCTAAAGGGTAGTATACTAACATTTGAAAAAAATGAAAAAAAAACATTATTCTCCTTGATATAGAGGTGTTTAAGGTTGTAACTCTGGAAAGTGCAACAAAACTTTGTCTATAGGAGGAAATGAAGTTACCAAGATCCATCCTAACTGTTTTTAGAGTCTTACCCTGGCATTTGTGAATGGTGATTGAATGAGCACCAATGACTGGTAACTGCTCTCGCACAATGTAGACTCTGTCCATGATTTCAAACTTTGAGCGTGAATGTTCAAAGGTATGGGTGACTCCATTGTTAAATTAGATGGTTATTGTTTTGCCGATAATTTTTTTCCAGATAGTAGGAAACAGCTTGAAGCTTCCCTATTGCCCCACTGATGAGACCAGTGGCAATGCCAATGTTCTTGCGAAGCACCAGTTTGCAGCCTATTTTGACTTGTATGGCAGTTTCTAGTCCAGCTGTACGACTGCAATCAGCCTTGTAGGCGTTCATTTTTTTCAGCACATTTGTCTGGAAGTTGCAAGGGCAGTCCACAGTCCATAAGATGAATGTACTCTCCAGGCATATGATCAAGCACGGCAGTCTGGATCTGGTTACAGGCATATACAGTAGGCATGACACAGGTTGAGCCCTTGGAATGAAATAGCTAGGTGGCTATTTTTTAAGTAGCAGTGGGAGAAAACCACTTCAGCACGTACAGTAGAATCTCTCAGAACTTACGGACGCTGTATCTACTATAGATACTAATGAGAGCAAAACAAATACAAAAGAAAAACAAGGGAAATGCAGATCTTGTCAAGAAAGCTGTGAGTCTTTGTATAAATGGATTTTATGTTTTTAAATGCTACAATAACAGTTCTGCTTGTGAATCATCCCCACTATAATTTGACAGAACAGGTGATTTATTTGCACTGTGCAGGACCTTATTTTCCCCCATTGGTGTTTGAGCCCTGAGGCACTCACCTATTGCACCTATTATCAGTGATTAAAGCCTGGTTTTCAAACAAACTGATTATCGCTCACCAATACTGTATTCCGCTTTCAATCACTTAAAATATTCTGATTCTATTCAGATAATGTAAACAACACCAAGCTACAGGCTGGGAGTCCCAATCTTTAAATGTGTTACTGTTTATAAATAAGAACTCAACTTTATTATGAATATTGTTATTATGTTTTAAGCAACATACTGCGATAGTGTTCATTATGGTAATTGTTTATTTATTAGTTTTAAAATGTTTAGGAAAACATGACCTTGTTAGTACAAACGGCCCCCTTTACTAATGACATCTTCAGCCAGGGTCATAACCAAGTATAAATCTTTACATTTTGTAAAATGACTTGACACTTACTAATAAAGATGCAACGCATTTCAGTAAATTCAAATGATAAATCCCACGCAGAGGGAGAACACAAACGGAAAACACCATTAAGTGGGGTTGGCATTGCAAGGGAGATGATGGGAGGTTTCACAGTTCCGATCGAGTGATTGTTTTCTAAGCATTATTTGTGAATGCTTATTCACCATTGCTACACCATGTTAGAAAATTGACTTCCCTGCATTTTTTTAAATTATTCACCATTTAATCATAAAATCACAATTTACAAGATTAAATATGCTACTATACTGCACACCGATTGGCTCAGTGGATATGTCAGATTTTGCTAAAGTAGAAGCCTGGTGTATAGCGAGTTATGGAAAAAGGATAATTTGAGTTGTATTTAACATGGTGTATATAATGTTTTGAGGACAAAGAACACTGAACATTAGAAAGTAGACACTGGAGGGGTTTACATGCAAGTTTTAATCCCGCTACTGTCATGTGTCACGCACAAATAACGCATGATTGTGCTCTTTCCAAAAGTGCACGGCAAAAAAGTGTGCGACTTACAGTAAGTGTCATTACACTTTGGTAAAGCACGGTAAATTGTGCTAATTGGCCTAATTAGTCTCATAGCAACAAACTCGACAGTCGTGCAAAATACTTCATGATAGAATTTCATGAAATACCACGATACCTCCTCCATTTCCCCCTATATAAAAAGAACGCTCTTCTCTGGGAACGTTCTTTCCACCCTGTTGTCCTCCTCTGTATTGTAAGGTTTTCCCTATCCCAATCTTACTAATACAAATCAGTTAAATATCCATCCATCCATCCATTTCCTGGTGAGTGTCGTGGCTAAATTATATATAAATTCTATAGAGATGTTGATTTATACCAATACAATGATGTCAGCAGTTTATAACATTATTTATTAATTTCAGTGTATTATGAACGATGCATGAGAACTATTAAATCATTATTACCAGCATTATTATCATAAAAATAATACTACGAATAATGTAGCTTTTTTCCCACAGGATATTTCAAGCTTCCACCCCTTCTGACAGCACACAACACCAGGTCCACTGGACGGATGAGGAAACTTATTCCCTCTTCTAATTTATTGCGGACCTGGGGGTTATGGATAGGGCTAGCAGTCTGTAACCGGAAATTTGGACATAAATCACGGAGAAGTCACGGTAAATGCGTTCAAAATCACAGAGAAAATGACAGGAAAAATAAAGTCATGGGGATAAAAATAAAATAAAATAACTTTAATAAAAGCATATTGCGGCGTTGGTGCTCACAGGTTCAGCAAAGAAGGAAGAGACAAGCAAATGAAATTTCAATGTGTTGCTTTTTTTATTTGCTCTGCAATGGTGACTATCTAACAGTATCATTTATAAGTGCTAAACTAAGCAGAGAATAAAGATGCAAACGGGAACGGGTAAGCAGACGAGAACTGTAACACACTTTAGGGGCGAGAAATACACACACGAGGATAACGCAAAGAGGATGTGGAGCAGACAAGAGACATGTACATTAAATTAAGTGCAACCATACAACAATTAAACAAGTGGAACAATAATTTCAATTAAAAAGAGAAAACTCTTCAATGTATGTCTCGCAGTGAATTCTGGCAGTTAGTATAGCGCACACACACATGCACGCACACTGAATTTATGAACTGTTAACATACCTTTCAAGAAGTATTTAATTGAAGGGCTTAGTTTGACTCAGATTTTTTTTTTCTTCTCCAAAATAAAAACCAACAAAAAAAAAACAGGACATCAAAGAACGAAGTTGGAGCTAGTTTAAAAATATAATTATTTATTTTAATTAATAAATGATTTTTTTTTTTTTTTTTTTTTTAATGCAAAATTTTAAATCCCATACAGATTGAACACAATTTACTGACCTCCTCGCAAGTCACGCACATCAGCAAAAATCGCGGACAATAGCAACTGTCACGGAATCCGTGACGCCTGCAACCACTGTGACTAAATCCCAGCCCCAGTTAGGGATGAACTGGATCGACTTCGCCAAAGAAATGCCACCATTTTCACCAATATTACCGGTGCTCTGGCTGAACTTGGTATAAACAGAACACTCCTGCAGGTACGAGATAAATTCAAGAAACTAAAATATCTGTACCTGCAGGAGAGACAAAGCCTGCAAGTCCTCCGGTCAAAGCTCGAGGTTCCAATTTCGGTTCTGGGAGAAAATGCACCGGTTAATGGGTGACCGGCCAGTGGCAGTCGCATCGGACCATTTGCTGGAATCCTCATCCTCCCAGATGTCCTGTGAAATACCAGCCCAATTAATTGCGCCAGCCATCATTTACTTTTCTAAACTAAAATATGCTGCATTTGTAAAATACGGAAATCAATATTATTATTTTCTTCTTCTTGGCAGCATGAACCATTTTAACTGCAAGCCCTCTGCATTCTAGACAGATGGGATCTTCATCTCTGCCTAGCACGTAAAACCTCATGTAAACCCCTATGCATTATTTGAACGATATCCTATATCATGCAGCATCTCTTTTCAGTGCGTTTGGTGATATTTCAATAAAACGTCCCATTATTTTATTATTAATGAGGTTGCTTGCATTTGGACTACTAAATTCTCTCTCTAAAATAAACTCTCGTGTAAAAGTGGAAGCAAAACTGTCATGACCATAAAAGCGCGAGAGACCTGTTGTCAGGCTTTTCAGTTTTTGCTTGTAAATTGCCCCACTGTGAGATGAATATACATTGTAAGGTGGCAGGGGGAGGGTCAGATTCCTCCCTGCCTAAAAACTTTTTTTTTTTTTTTTTTTTTTATTGTGTTAATTATTTTATTGTTAATTATCCCCTGCACCTGGCTATCATTGTAAATTAGAGTCAGGTGCAGGGTATTTAAGGAAAGCAACCAGTTTACTCAGAACAGTGTGTGGCTGTAGAGTGAGGAACTCAGTGTTATGGTGAGGTTAAAACCTACATTTGTTTTTTCATAAAGATCTGTATTAGAGTTTGTTTTGGGTTGTATGTCAGGTAAACAGCTTAGCTGTACTGCGTGTTAGTCAGGGACCTGCATACGTTTAGTTAGTGCTCAATGAGAGCTAGGTGTTTGTTTGTTGGTTTGATTTATTTTTTAATAAAAGTATGCGAAAGTGCATTAAAAATCAAGTTTTTATTTCTGTGTCACATTCTTAAAGGGGCACAAACCCGAATATACTGCCAATCTGTTTACTATATATATATATATATATATATATATATATATATATATATATATATATATATATATACACACACACACACACACACACACAGCTCTGGAAAAAATTAAGACACCACTGCAGAATTCAGTTTCTCTGGTTTTACTATTTATAGGTATGTGTTTGGGTAAAATGAACATTTTTGTTTTATTCTATAAACTACTGACAACATTTCTCCCAAATTCCAAATAAAAATATCATCATTTAGAGCATTTATTTGCAGAAAATAACTGGTCAAAATAACAAAAAAGAAGCAGTGTTGTCAGACCTCAATAATGCAAAGAAAATAAGTTCAGATTCATTTTTAAACAACACAATACTAATGTTTTAACTTAGGAAGAGTTCAGAAATCAATATTTGGTAGAATAACCTTGATTTTCAAGCACAGCTTTCTTGTATCTTGGCATGCTCTCCACCAGTCTTTCACATTGATGTTTGGTGACTTTATGCCACTCCTGGCAAAAGCAGCTCGGCTTTGTGTGATGGCTTGTGACCATCCATCTTCCTCTTGATCACATTCCAGAGGTTTTCAATGGGGTTCAGGTCTGGAGATTGGGCTGGCCATGACATGGTCTTGATCTGGTGGTCCTCCATCCACACCTTGATTGACCTGGCTGTGTGGCATGGAGCATTGTTCTGCTGGAAAAAACAATCCTCAGAGTTGGGGAACATTGTCAGAGCAGAAGGAAGCAAGTTTTCTTCCAGGACAACCTTGTACTTGGCTTGATTCTCCAGGTCTCCGTCTAACCATTAGTTGACCAGGTGTTGGGCAAAGCTGAAAATTGGACTCATCAGAGAAGATGACCTTACTCCAGTCCTCTACGGTCCAATCCTTATGGTCTTTTGCAAACCTCAGCTTGGCTCTTCTTTGCTTCTCATTGATGAAGAGCTTTTTTCTAGCTTTGCACGACTTCAGCCCTGCCCCTAGGAGCCTGTTTTGTACCTCGCCGTGCACTTCACCCCAGCTGCTGTTTGCCTTTCTTTTTGTAGGTCACTTGATGTCATCTTATGGTTGCTGAGTGACGTTCGAATGAGTTGGTGGTCATCCCGGTCAGTGGAGAGTCATTTTCGCCCTCTGCCGGTCTGTAGCTTTGTTGTCCCCAATGTGTGCTGCTTGACCTTGTTCTTATAAACCACCGTCTTTGAAATTTTAAGGATGGAAGCAACCTGATGCTCACTGTATCCCTCTGCCAGTAAAGCCAGAATTGAACCCTTCTTTTCCTCACTCAAAACTTTCCTTTTCAACTCTTTGGGGATGGTCACTAGTTATTTTTTTATTCTACTAGCACTGTTTTGCCATCCAGCTGGTCCTATTGCAAAAGGATAGTGATGACCACAGGAGTGGTTTTTATACTTTTTCTCGTTAAATAAGATTTGGTTCAGGTGATCCCCTAATCAGTACCTCATTCAGTAGAATGAGGTGTGCCTGTGTTGGAATTCAACAGACACTGGAATGGAATGGCAGCCATACATGTAGAGATGCTGATTTATGAAAAATTTGCAGTGGTCTCTTAATTTTTTCCAGAGCTGTAGATTCCCGATTGTGGAGCTACATTTGTGCCATATAAAAATGTAAGAAACATCATCCGTGTGTGTGTGTCCATTTGTCTGGGTTTGTTATTCTTAGACAGTTCTACGGTTATGCAAAATACAACGCTGTGAAAACGGTTTTTATTTTCTCTTTAAGGACAGTTCATACACTAGTAGAGCCAGGGTGGTCCGTCAGCCCTGTCGACTCACTAATATGTGTTTGTGGTCTGCTTTGAACTCCATACGAGATATTTGGATACAAATAAGCCAAATGTTTTTTTGGTTTTACTTGGGTCAAGGTATGTGATTAATAAGGACAATTAAATGGTATTGCTTTCTGAATGTACATTACATCTTTTCATCTACAATCGGCAACACGATGGGGGAAAAACAGATCATTAATTTATTTATTTTATATATATATATATATATATATATATATATATATATATATATAATAATTTAATACCATTTTGTCTGGAGTGGGGGAGCGGAGCGGAATGAAAGAGCATGCGGAGCAGAGCGGAGGATATTATTATGAGCGGTGAACGGAATTATCACCGATTCGCTCTGCTCACGTTCTCTGAACACAACACAGACGCTCACAATTAAAATATATTGGCTTTAACACAGGATTTGCACATCACAGGAGAGTGGAAGTGAGTAAACTCTGTATCCCTTATATGAGAACTGGGTAAATGATATATTGTCCAAATTCAAAGTGGGTAAATGCTGTTTACCTGCATATACCCTCCACGTACACCACTGAGTAAAACTCCAAAGAAAAGTTTGAAGTACCTGGTATTACCAGGCAGTCTCCCATTCTATATCAACCAGGCCTGAAAATTATTATTTTATTTCTTAGCAGACACCCTTATCCAGGCCAACTTACAATTGTGACATTATTTGTTTTACACATAGTTACTTATTTATAAAGTGATATAATTAGGTTTTTTTTTTGTTTTACTGGATCAATCTAGGTAAAGCAGCAGTGTGTCCCCCACCTGGGATGAAACTCACCACCTTCCAGTCAAGAGCACAGCACTCTAAACACTACTCCAGATAGGCCACAAGTAAAGAAGCATTACTGTCTCGTTGTATAATATTTTTTTTTTACATGAAACACTAGGTATACAAATGTCAATTGCTCTGGATAAAAGCATCAGCCAAATCAATTAATATGACATATTTTTCTGGCTTGCTATTTATTAATATATATATATATATATATATATATATATATATATATATATATATATATATATATACAAATCAAAACAAGAACATGCAAATAAACATCTGAACAGACATCGGTTTACAACATACGGTACATATTTATAAAACTGAAACGATAGCAATACATTTTTTACTTTTCAACAGCAATCGGTTTATTATCAGATGAGCAAAAGCAACTGAACAACGTAGAGAAATAAAACATTTTTAAAAAATTACAGAAGCGCACAGCACAAGAAGTTATAACAAAAAGTATAATTTATTTTTCTTTTTTCGACAAAAGGGTATTCCCTTACCTTGAAGACTGTTCACAATCAACACAGATAATGCACTTCTTCATGTCGCCTTTCTGCACAGGGCACAGCTGTCCTAACTTTTATTTTTATTGCACTTCTCAAGCTGCTTTGGCGTCTCTTGCGGCTCTCAACAGAGTTGCCAGCTTCAGCTCTGGGTACACGCTTGGCAGTCTCCCTCTGTTCCAAATGCTTCTTGCGAAGTTCCTGTGCTAACTGTAAAATATATTCTCTCCTTGGTAAATTCTTCTCTGTGCATTATTTGTAAAGTACCCAGGAGTTGATGGCTGTTAGGTCCAATACATTGTAAAACACCTGAACAGACCACCGTCGGGAGCCAGCTTTCATAGAATACTTCCGTGCCATCTGATCCAAAACATCAGCTCCATATTCTGTTGCATAGTAAAACACTGGTATTCATTTTCACTAGTCTTGATGCTAATCGAAGCGCAGCTGGCAGCCTTCAAAAGGCTGACTGAAAACAATAAACTGTCAGTCATTCACTCAGACAGAGCGTAGAGACGAATCTGATTACAATAATAATAAAGTAGAATATCGTTCAGTATAATCAAAATGCAATTGTTTTCTGTGTGGCCATCAATGCTCCTAGGGCTTTTAGGTATAATGTAGTAAATCTCCTTTATTTCTGCACTCCCACATGTCATGCTTTGTGAGAATATTTAATATATACGGACAGAAAGGTACATGAACACGCAGCCCCAAATGTGTTACTGTAACAAAGTGCCCGCCCCTGTGTATATTATCTGTTATGTGTTGCGTGTGGTGTGTTTAAATGTTGGTGTATAGACATTGGTACACGGGATATAAACGGGTCTGTGTAACACGAATGTTTAAAAATGTATATGTGTATTTAGGCACGAGGATTGCACAGCACTTCACGTGCAAGTAAAATGTAGTAATATGTGAGCACGGGGAATTGCACTTTATTAATTCACGTGCTGGGATTCAAGTGAATAATTAATTGGTAATTGAATCCCAGCACAATAGTATATATAGATGCACGTTGTCACATACTCGGGGTTGGCTGTTCGGTGAGCGGAGAACGGGATTGGAGACGGAGGAAATAAGTATAGTAGTAGTAGTAGTAATAATAATAATAATAATAATAATAACAACAACAGAAAGTATCTGCTCACCGTGTTTGTCAGTGTCTGTCCGTGCACCGTTTTGTTAAGTTTAGTCTGTTTTTGTTTGCCTATTTATTTTGGCGTAGAGTGCCGTGTCCTGTGTTTTCGTGTTTGGTTTAAACCTTTTATTTTGTAATAAACCGGCGCCAACAGGCGTCTTCATCATTTCATTTCACATCATCGTCTTTGTATATTTCATTCCTTCCTGGTTCTGACGCCGCCCACTTGGCCGTCTTTGTGACAGTTACACACCAAAATGACCACTGCGGGGCTTCTAGTGTTAATATAACGTTTTTCTGGCTTGCTATTTATGAATTTATTGATATATTTATAATATTAACATTATAACATTAATTTATATATATAACATTAATTTATTTAAAAATATTTTTTCTAAACATATTTACTATTCCTCTATGCATTTTGAAGCATTTATTTATTTCTACCTAATAAATGATTGCTTTATTTAATTTTTAATTAAATGAGGAACTACAATTTATCAGAGATCAAATATTTAGACATGGAAGCTACATACTACTCTTGTGTACAATTCCATTCTGTGGTATCCAAACAGTAAACTAGATTGTCATGTTGCAAGTTTAAACCACGGTTAAAAAAAAAAAAAAATCTGCGATATGTGTTGTTTTAAAACATAAATACATTGTTTAATATAAATGGTGTGGATATCAAATTGCTTGCGATCCCTGGTTTACTTTGACGTTGGCCAACATGTGAAATCACTTGATTGGTAGATGTCCAGTTATTTAGCTTTTCTGTTTGAATAGTCGCTACACACTCTTATAACGGAAGAACAACAACAATTTTACCTAGTTTGATGACTTATGTCTCACTGTGTATAAGAGGTATGTATGTTTTTTTTTTCACATTTGAGACAGTTTCAAACTTTTGGTGCGGGTACAGATGGTAATTCTAAGTGATTTAGTTTTGCTGAAACTTGCAAAACTTGGAGCTGTATAGAGACTCACGGTAGTTTCAAACAAGTTTTTCTAACTTGTACAAGGAACTACCGTTCCTCTCAATATACAAAAAATACATCTTTTGGATTTATTAATCTATAAGAGTATGAATACATTGCATGTCACACTTTTCAGAAAACCGACAGACCGCAAATAGTCAACACCCACGTCCTTTGATAAGAAATATACCTAGGGGCCAATTTTTACGTATAAAATTAAATTATAGCACAGAAGATCAATACATTACTAAATCAGAGGAAATGTACTCAGAATTTAAGATGCAAGGATATGAAGATCGCATCTTAAAAAAAACAATACAGGAAATTAATTTGACAGACAGGGACTCACCTCTCATAAAGAAAATGCCCAATCTAAGCAATATTAATACAATTTGTTTTTCAACTGAATTTAACAATATATCGAATGATATCAAACAGATTATTTTTAAACACTGGCATATTTTGAGCAGTGATTATTCCTTTAAGAAAATAGTACAATAAAAACATCCCCGGACAGCATTTAAATGCAAGAAATATAAAATATGTTAGTGCACTCATTTAGAACTAAAACAGAACATTCACAAACTTGGCAATCTAAAAATCGTCTTAATGGTAAACTATGAATGTGGGCATTGCGAACATTGTTCAAACGCTATCAATACAAGATTCATATCCCACCCTAGATCAGGTAAAAAAAATCTAAATCCATTGGTGTAACATACATACTGACATACCCCTGTGGACTTGCGCATATTGTAAATACGGATTGCAGAACACAAAGCTGCTATAAGAACCTGTGCCCAGGATTATGCTATGGCCAAACATTACTTTCAAAGTCCCTCCAAAATGTCTGAATACTTTTGCGAAGAGAGGCACACTGGATATTTACTCTAAAGCAGTGGTTTTCAAACTTTTCAGGCCCCGTACCCCTTTCCAAAAAATCTAGTCTACTGTGTAACCCCATCGAAGATAGGGTGATAATATACCTATACAGAAAAAAAATAGTTTTTTCTAATTACTTGGCTTAAGTACTTACTGATGTTAACTGAATATATAAATATATATATTGTAGAACATAATGGTAGAACTGCTTCAAGTAAGATGTAAAATAATAATTATGTAGTTCTGCTGTACTACATACTTTTACTGATGATCATTAAATATTTATTTGAGCAACCTTACTAAGACTGTGTGTTTAACTGCTAATGATTAACCATTGTTGTCAGGTGTGGTATGTATAAAATGCCCAAGATGCACATTTTTACCATTTACTCTGATGATGACATGTTTTTTGTTGAAACGCGTTAGCAAACAATATTTTGATATATTAATATAAGAATAAAGTTTGTTTTGAAATATGAAATATCTGCTACAGCTCTGGATTTTGTTGATGGGAGCTGCTGTCTTTTTTTCCTTGCTACGGTGTCACGTAGCAACGGTGTGCTACGGTGTTCCTTGGACAAGCCACCCCTCCGTGTGTGTATATATATATATATATATATATATATATAGATATGTCTATATAGATACACAATGTTTTGTTAGAAGATCTATGCTATATATTATATATATATATATATATATATCTGATACGGAATATATATATTAGATATATATATGCGAATTAACATGCTTCTGGACTGTCTTGGACTTTCTCAATCTGTCAACGTCTCCAGTCACACCCGAGGACACACCATGGATATGCTCATCACCAGGGGCCTTGATGTTTCCAATCTCTCTGTCTCAGATGTCTCTCTCTCTCTCTGACCATTTCTTAATCACTGCAAATACTAATCTCCCTGCTCTTTGCTCTGCTACTGATACTGTTATCTCCTTCCGTCCCAAGAATCTAATAAATCCTCTGAAACTCTCAGAATGTGTCTCTATATCCCCTCTAACTGGTACTCCCATCCTCAGTTTATAATGCCGTGAACCTCTACAGTGCCACCTTTACTCATATCATTTACACTGTTGCCCCGGTTACAACCAGAACCGTCAAGAAAAATTGAAATTGCCCATGGTACACCCTTGAACTTCGACTGTTTAAATCTGCTGCAAGCTCGAGCGCAAGTGGAGGTCATCTGGACTAACAGTTCATAGAGAGATCTGGACCAACCATCTTGTGAGCTACAGGCGGTCTGAAATCTTAACTATGGGACATGGTAAACCCAATGTTCTCTTTAAGATCATTGACCAAATCCTACATCCAGTCATCAGACAGATCCAACTCCCGTCCATCCTCCTCTCTTACCTGTCATAATTTCTCCTCTTTCTTTCTGAACAAAATCAACAACATTGATTCTATGCTCGCTCACCACAAACCCATTTTACTACTTGAGCACCTTGACGCTCCTCCAGTTGCTCCTCCTGCCCTCTCCTACTTCTCCCCTCTCTCCATTGCTAATGTTTCCAGCTTACTGTTGAAATCAACTACTACCACGTGCCCCCTGGACCCCTGGCCGACTAACCTTGTCCGTCTCTGTGCTTCTGAACTTGTTCCCTCCATTATGTACACTTTCAACCTGTCCTTAGACTCTGGCTCAGTTCCTGATGCCCTCAGGCTTGCCAGAGTTATGCCGGTACTCATAAAACCCTCCCTTGCCTCGGCTGACTTATCTAATTTCCGTCCCATCTCCAATCTCCCTTTTCTCTCAGAAACTCTTGAAAGGGCTGTAGCCAGTCAGCTGATGAAACATCTCACAGACAACAATCTGCTTGAATCTCTATAATCTGGTTTCCGGCTGCATCACAGTACTGAAACTGCTCTGCTCTGGATTGTGAATGATCTCCTGCTCAATGCTAATGCTGGTGCTCCCTCTGTGCTTGTCCTTCTTGACCTAACAGCTGTTTTTGACATCATAGATCATGGAATTCTTCTTGACCGCCTTCAGAAGTATGCTGGAATCTTTGGAACCTGTCTCTCCTGGATGTCCTCTTACCTATCCGGACGCATGCAGTCAGTTTTTTAAGCTGGAGGCAGTGGTGTTGTGGTGTCCCCAAGGATCTGTTCTTGGACCCCTTCTCTTCAATATGTACATGCTTCCCTTGGGTCACCGCATCTGCCAAAACAACCTCATGTTTCACCACTATGCTGACGACACCCAACTCTACTTAAATCTCGACCCTGGTAGCCTCTCTGCCTGCATTCAAGACATCAAGGCCTGGATGTCTGCCAGTTTTCTTCAGCTGAACACTAATAAATCTGAAGTCCTTCTAGTAGGATCTAAAACTCACCTTAAGAATCTCAATATAGCTGCCCTGAACCTCAGTCTGCTGCTGCCTTCCCCCACAATATGAAGCCTTGGTGTCCTCTTGACTAGACTACTGCAACTCTCTATATGGTGGTCTCCTGGCATGCACCATAAACTGACTACAGTTAGTTCAGAATGCTGCTGCCAGGATCCTTACCAGATGTAAAAAATATGATCACATCATCCCCCGTCTTGCCCAGCTGCACCGGCTACCTGTAAAGTTCAAGATTATGTTCAAACCTCTCCTGCTCATCTACAATGCGTCCCGAGTACCTCCTCAGCCTGCTGACTCGCTATGTTCTTACCCACAAGCTGAGGTCCTCTGACTCTGGCCTGCTTCTTATCCCCAAGTAAAAGTGCACCACACTTGGACAACGCTCATTTAGCTTTATGGCTCTGACCCTTTGGAACTCTCTCCCAGCTTTGGTGTGTGATGCTCTCACCGTCGCTAGTTTTTCAACTCTCAAGACCCATCTGTTCTCTTTTGCTTTCCATGCTCCCTTTAAGCCTGACATCTGCTATTAGCTCCTGCTACTATTTCACGTATTATGTTACTATCATGTATTATGCACTTTCCACTGTATTTAATGTACTACTTCATGTATTATGCTACTATCATGTATTATGTATGTATTATACTTTTTTACTGTATATCATGTATTATGCATTTATCTGTATTTAAAGTATTGTGAATTTTCTTGTATTTAATGCATCTTGTAAAGCCCTCTGTGATGGTGTACCATAACACCGTGTAACAAATTATTATTATTTATTTTTTTTTTTGGTTCCTGGGTAGTAAGTGTTATTTCCTAATTGCTTATGCCTCAAAAGTTTAGAAAATGGCTATTATTCCCCACAAACTTTGCTTTTGTGACCAGGACAGTGATATTTTGAAATGTACCTGTTTTCCAGAACATTCCAGATAGATACAGTGATGAGTAAACTTGGAGTAACTTCTAGAACTTTCTAGAACTTTCCAGTAATATAAATAGTAGTATAAATACAGGGGCCTTAAGCCCACCAGTTCAGTTTAGTTCCAGCTGCCTAAGTGGATACATATCTGCATTTTTCTGAGATGGCATCAAGAGGCAGCAAGCATCCAGCAGACGCATTTTGCTATGTCTGTGGCCAATTTATCAAGACAAGAGCAAAAAAGTACTCCGTGGAAGCATCTGCTAAGATGTGTGAGGCCTAAAGGCATATTTCGGCATGCCTGTTAGGGATCAAGACAAACCCTGGGCACCTCATTTCACGTGCAAGCACTGCAAAAAAACTCTGGAAGGTAAGATGGACAATTGTTGCTCGGAATTTTATGTTATAAAATTTGTTAAAATTTTTTAAATTGTAAAAGTTTTTAAAAATGTTTTACAATTTTCAATGTTATTGAAAAAATATATCATATGAAAAATGTTGCGATAATCTCTTGCACATTAGTCATGGGTGAAATAAATGTATTTTTTTAGGATGGTACAGAGGGGAAAAGAGAGCCATGAAGTTCGCTATCCCAAGAATTTGGCGGGAATCCACTGACCACTCAAGCAACTGCTACTTCTGCATGGTGGACCCTTCCAAACGTCGGACTGGCAAGAATGCACCTGCTATCACATATCTGGACCTTCCTTCATCCATCGCCCCAGTGCCACACTGCCATGAGCTCCCCTTACCCACTCCTCCAGAGAGAGAGCAGCCGTCTTTAGAAGAGAGCAGCATACTACCCCAACCAAAAAGACCTCAACGACTTGATTAGAGATCTTGGTCTCATCAAGTCCAATGCCAAGCTTCTGACGTCTAAGCTCAAGCAGTGGAACTTGTTGGATGAAAGTGTGCAAGTCGCAGATCAGAGGAAGCGTCACCAACCTTTTTCCAGCTTCTTCACCCATCAAGATGGGCTCTGCTTCTGCCACAATGTGACCAGTCTGTTCGAGGCAATCGGAATCGCCTGTAACCAGAATGAGTGGCGCCTCTTCATTGACAGCTCATCCAGGAGCCTCAAAGCCGTGCTGCTCCATAATGGTAACAAGTACCCGTCTCTTCCCCTGGCTCACTCAGTGCACCTCAAAGAGGATTACAACAGCATCAAGACCTTGCTGGACACCTTGAAGTATGATGAGTACGGCTGGGAGGTCATAGGAGACTTCAAAATGGTGGCATTCCTGATGGGTCTCCAAGGTGGTTTTACCAAGTTTCCCTGCTATCTTTGCCTTTGGGACAGCAGGGACACCAAGGCGCACTACCACAGGCGGGACTGGCCACAGTGGACCGAGTTCTCTGTGGGGAGGAACAACGTCAAGTGGGAGCCACTGGTGGACCCCCGGAAGGTGCTGATGCCACCACTGCACATCAAACTGGGCCTTATGAAACAATTTGTCAGAGCTCTAGATAAGGAGTCGGCAGCCTTCAAGTACCTTCAAGACTTCTTCCCTAAGCTGTCTGAGGCAAAGGTCAAAGCCGGTGTCTTCGTCGGACCACAGATAAAGAAGATCCTGGAGTGCAATGAATTCCCCAAGAAGCTCACTAGTAAGGAGAAAGCATCTTGGAACAGCTTTGTTGCAGTGGTTCGGGGCTTCCTGGGCAATCACAAGGCCGAAAACTATGTGGAGCTGGTTGAGACTCTGGTGAAGAACTACGGCACAATGGGCTGTAGGATGTCCCTCAAAGTCCATATCCTTGATGCTCATCTTGATAAATTCAAGGAGAACATGGGATCGTACTCGGAGGAGCAAGGCGAGCGCTTCCACCAGGATATACTGGACTTTGAACGTCGCTACCAAGGACAGTATAACGAGAAAATGATGGGAGACTACATTTGGGGGCTGATTTGTGAAAGTGATTTACAGTATAATCGTAAATCTCGAAAAACTACTACTTCTAAATCATTTGTAGTCATTTTTGTATTACTTTAGTATAAATACATGTTAATTTGGATTCATATGTTGTTTTTTTCTGACTTTATGTGAACGAAAAGACCCTTCACCCGTTTTCTCATTGGAAATAGGTACATTTCAAAATATCACTGTCCTGGTCACAAAAGCAAAGTTTGTGGGGAATAATAGCCATTTTCTATACTTTTGTGGCATAAGCAATTAGGAAATAACACTTACTACCCAGGAACAAAAATTGTGTTACATAGTGTTATGAAAGGCGCTATATAAAATAAAGATTGATATATAGCTGGAGTTATGATAAAAATCGACCTTGATGTGTAATTGTAATCCATAATATGTACTTACCATTGGCTGTGTGGAATTTTATATCCATGATATATATATATATATATATATATATATATATATATATATATATATATATATATATATATAAGGGCGAAACCTGGTTGTTTGCTCAGGCCAATCCAGTTTCATCAAGGGCTTCTGCGAATCCCGAAGTTACCATAAATTTACCAAAAATTGTACACAAAATATTGACAGGAGCTTGAACAGCTCCTTTTTGCTGTGTATTTTTAAAAGTTCCTCTGAAATGTCTGAATTACTACATTATCCTATTAATTTAGACATGCTGGGTGGCTACCAATAATATTGAATGTTCACAGAGTTTTCTCGTGTGTTATGTGAAGGGAAGTGAGAAATAAAAAATAAAAAAAATTAAAAGTACTGTACCAAGAGTCTGACAGTGTGCTAGACAATGCTGAGGAAGCTACTTTTAAAAAGTAATCCATTGTAGTTGCTTTAATAAAATTGTAACTGCTTACAGTTATAGTTACAACTATATTACTTGTCAGGCACAGTTTACATTGAACCCAGTCATTCCCTCCTCTGAGGCTGTTTTCTATCAATATGAAATGCACATTCACATGTGAGGTTTAACTTGCATTGTTGCAGCTTTTTGATTTCCATGTTATACATTAGCCATAGTCTGTTTTTTAAATGTAATGAAAGGTACTGAAAAATGTTATCAGATCACAGTAATGCTTTCCATCTATGCGTTTCTCCCCAGTACTGCTGCTGGGCACCAATATTACATGAACAGAATTAGTTAGCCAAACAATACTATACATGGTAGATATTATTCTGAACCCACCACTATACAAGGTAGATACCCCTCTGAACCCAGCACTATACAAGGTACAAATCCCTCCGAACCCAGCACTATATAAGGTACATATCCCTCTGAACCCAGCACTATACAAGGTAGATCTCCTTCTGCACCCAGAACTATACAAGGTAGATATCCATCTTCTCAACCAGCTCTGTACAAGTAGATATCCTTCTTCTACACCCAGCATTATAATGAGGGAATGTATCATAAATGAAGTTCATTTTTAGACTGACTTCTGTTCTGCAAATATGGTCCTCTCCAACTTTAAACAGATATTGATTTCGTTTGCTTGCATTTTGATCAAAGAAGTTCCCTTTATCTAGTCATTGATACAGGAAGTGATGTATGTGACCTGCAACAATTAAGCTTTTTAATGATTTGTTCATTACTGACTTCATCGACTCAATTTCAAGGCATTATTGGACTGATTTTATTAACAAATTCTGTCTGAAAATCACTTGCTACGAAAGCTGTCATTTATATACCGCGAGTTCAATACAATAACACTGATGTTTGAAAATCCCCCCAAACATCTCAAACCAAAATGACTCTGATAGCCTTCTTGGGTCAGGTCAAAGTGGGTGGCTGCTGTTAAGAGTTTGCCCAAGGAGTTTTCATAATAAGTTCACAATGGGTTATGAGAAGAAATTCACTCCAGAACTTGTATGAACTGGCCCACTTGTTGTTCAGTCTTATAGCTCAAGATGTCTGTCTGATCTAAAGAACAGTTAAGTAATTAATAAAGGTAAGTTTAAAAGATAAAGAACAGTCTCCTAGTCTCTACAATCCTTATTCCATTCTACCAAACAAGAATTTTCTATAAAGAGGGAACTCTACCCTGAAAAGCAAATTAGTGGGAATCATTCCACTACAATTAGTCAAAGAGCTCTGCTAAGAGTTTGACTGATTCTTTCACACATGAATCAGCCTGAAAGCACTCACAGTTCTGTGGCTGACTTCAGTATTCCAGTCATCAAAGACCTGTATTGAACTCCACAATGTGTACGGACAGGCTCATCTGCAATTTAGTATTATACCTCATGCCTATATATTGATCACAATTAAAATGATCTGAAGAATAATTAGGTAATGGACCCATTAACTTAGAGAATTATAAAACATTCCCTAATAATGAGGGCCAATTGTGGATAATTAATATGTTTCGTAGATAAACCCTTGATTCCTAGGCTAATATGCATACAACTTACCATCTCTTTATCGTGACAGTAGTATTTTATAGGGTGATTCATAAAACTAATTTACTGTAAAAAACTAATGGACGTGAACCCTTTTTAACACAAATCCTTATCAAAACATTTCTAACAGGAGTCAGTTTTACTTAATCGCAGCTCGACTCCAGTGGGGGTGTAGCAGCACAGAAACTGCAGTTCCTCTGAGTTCTGTACAACATATCCGCCCACAATTCGGCTGTTTTGCTGGGTGGGTGCTAATTCCATACCCTGCAGTCAATAGATTATACAATGTATACATTTCACATAAACCCAGGTATCGTGGGATGTCAACCAATGACCCTGACTTTGCACAGTCAACATTCCTTTGAGAAGGATGAATATTGTGCATTTTGTATTTGTTTCTACATATCAGTGTGGTGCTCTGTGTAAACTGTACAAGTTTAAACATATTATAAATGCAGTTTAAACTTCAAACATGAAACTGCTGCTGAAGAATTATTATATTAATTATTATTATTATTATTATTGTTGTTGTTAGTAGTAGTAGAATTTGTAGTAGAAGCAGTCCTATTTAAAGATTCATTTAGGGGAGTTCTGTCAAATAACAATCAGAAACAAATCTATAAGAAACTGAGGCATGTATGTAGATGAATATGGGATACTAAGAGGTGGATCTGAAAAACAGTACTGTATATTCTTAACTTGTATTTCAATACAGGAACACACAAACATTATTGCTATACTTACATTCTTGTTTGAAAGTGAAATATTCTGTCAAATGTCTACATTCATGGTTTCCTCGGAGTAAAAATAACGTCTTTGGATAGAGGATTTTCAAGGACCACAGGTACAAAACACACTAGAAAAAAAGAGCCAACAGAAGGTGTCACAAACATCCAGAAATATATGTTATCATTCTCAAAAACAGCATCAAAACGTTCATGTCAATAGGAAAAACTGCAGCCCAGTGATGGAGCAAATAAAACACTACAGGACATATCTTCAGTATTTAAATAACTCAGAAGATGAAAAATCTATGGTAATGTATAAAACTGAGAAACATACAACTGGATAGTTCGTAAGTCACAATGGGCCATACTTCGAAAGTTTTCCCTCCATTCTTTAATTTATTCCTTTTTTTTTAAAAGAGAAAAATCTATCTTAATGTTACGAAATGACAAACAAGGTCTGGTTCTATTTTATTTTTAATTAAGTGTTTTACTGCATTAAAAAAAGTTAATTAAAGACTGGCGTAAACACTTTGGAAACATGGCCCCTTTACTTAAATTACCTGTATGTTTGTGACTAGGTGTTTTTACACATTTAAAGATAAGAGTTCATTTAAGACTGCAGTAAACTTTGACAATGTCCCTGCAAGACTAGGTGATCTGGGTTCAAATGGGGATCCTCTCACAGAGCAGGGAGTCTCTTTTCTGTCTCTCATGAATGCCTGAGCTCTACTGGACAGGCTTGTACATTGTACCACAGCATGGAGTGCTGTGTCCTGGGGAGTGATTGGCATTCCCTTTAGAAAAGTTTACCACAGTATTTTTGCACATTATTTTTGCAGTTTGACCATGTTTTTCCTATGGTTATACTATGCATTTACCATAGTTTACCCTTGTTTGCCATTTTGTAATATCCTTTACCATAACTCCATGCTTTACAATGTTTACCTATGCTTTTCCTACACTGTGCTTTATTACACTTTGCTTTGCTTTCACTGTGAGACACTTTTATAAGGGTTAGGTTACGATGGTTTGTTTTTTAATATGCTTTACCATACCTCTCTGTGCTTTGCCATGTTCCCTATGCTTTACCACACCTCTCTGTGCTTTAGAACATAAGAAGGTTTACAAATGAGAGGAGGCCATTTGGCCTATCTTGCTTGTTTGGTTGTTAGTAGCTTATTGATCCCAGAATCTCATCAAGCAGCTTAAGGATCCCAGGTTGTCAGCTTGAACAACATTACAATGCTTTTTTATGCTTTACCATACCTCTGTGTGCTTTACAACGTTCCCCTATGGTTAACCACACTTTCACTGTGCTGTGCTTTTACTGTAGTAAACGTTCATAAGGTGGTTTATCTGGTTAAATAGCACCTGTACAAAGGGTTTCCACGGTACATTTGCACAATGTTGCAGCTTCCCCATGCTTTCCCATGTTACACAACACATTTAATATGCTTAACTATGCCTCTGATATGTACGATGTTTCCCTATGATTTATCGTGCGCTCACTGTTATTGACTACACTTTGCTCTGCTTTTACTGTGGGAAACCTTTATAAGGGAAATGGAGTTTTAACAGCTTCTATCCCTGAACTTTTCTTTTATATTGATCTCATAGTTCTGACTGCTGTTGCTCAAATATTTTGAGTTATATTTTGTATTTGTTCTGTGTGATATAATTTCATGTCCAGGTGGTACTTTATATGATAAGAAACAAACAGACAGAATGTTCCTGCTTTGGATTTTTATAGCAAAGTCACTGCAGGATCAAGTGACCCTACTGGTCGCCATGGAGATAGCATTACCTAAACGAGGAAGTACAAATCACAAACTCCAGCTACTTTGATAAGTTGCTGGGCTTTTCAAAACAATTCTACTAATTGTCTTAGGGTACATAAAAAAAAAAAAAAACAACAATAAAACTATTAAAATATTTAAGCAACGGCCCCCAGAACTACTCGAACTGATTGCAAATATTGTAAAAAGGCAAGGGGCGCTACTTGAACATTAAGGGTGATTGTAGCTGCTGTTTTTCAGGACGAGAAAAGAGTGAACATCTCAGTCCTGGTTAAATAATAAAGAAATTAACTGATCTGTATTGAATTAAATTAAAATTCAACTTAACCTTCAGATGGCCCACGCTTGGTTGAGAGAGACCCGTGGCTGAATGGCAGGCAGGCAGGCAGGCAGGCAGGGGTGGTCAGGTCAGGATTGAGGAGCTTGTTTGAGAGAGACCAGTGACTGAATGCTTGCAGGCAGGCAGGGGAGTTCAGGTCAGAATTGAAAGGCTTGCTTGCTCTCATAGATCTTATAAGGTAATTTGTATCACTTGTTTTAAGGACAGGGTTTAGCTCTCCTTTGAGAAGCACTAACGTAATATCACCAGTAGCTGTCCTCACCCCTCCTTTGAGAAACACTGCTGTGTATTACCAAGTATTCTGAAGCAGCAGCTCAGCTCCAGACCCTCCTGGATGCTTTCATAGCCTCTCCTTACCTCAATACTAAAGTAGCCCCTGTCCACGTAGTCTCCCAGGAAGAGGTAGCGTGTGGTGGCCGGGGAGCCGCCCACTTCAAACAGCTTCATCAGGTCAAAAAACTGCCCGTGTATGTCACCGCACACTGGAAAAAAGAAAAGGAAAAGATGAATCTATGTGAAAGAGATTGAATGATTCTTGGTGTTAGATCTCCCTCCCGATCTGTGAGGGTGCTGTGTAAAGGGAACAGAGTTCCCTGGACTAAAAGGCATGACAGTTTATTCCCAGAGTTAGGTGGAAGTCAGATACCTAGAAAAGGGGTGGAGCTACGGTACCCAAACTCAATGACCCGGATGGGAAATAGTGTGGCATCCGTGGACTGGAGGAGCGGATGCGCTCGTTAATCAAGGGGTCATGAGGGAGGGTATAAATAAGGGACGTAGTAAAAGTAATCGTCTCCTTTGTAAATGGTTAGAACAAATGTGAGTGTTTGTTTGTTTGTCTAGTAAAAACTGTTTGTTATCTAAAGATTACTAACATGATCTGGAGCTGTAGCCGAAGGCCAGCATCAAACCTAGACACAAGCACTTTGTGAATTCTTCACGAAGAATTGTATTTCGCACCACAAGCACTAAATTCACTCACTAAAGCAAGAAACACAGAGACAGTACTGCAGGGCAAAAAGACATGCCATGCGCCATTTATTTAAATAACAAAATAAATAAAATATTTTCAACAAAAAGAAAACACAGCTCACCGAGCAAAATAAAACAGGTACACAAAACACATCATGAACACAAAAAACTAAACACACAGGTCAGGCTGGGCAGATTACTTTCACTGATCCTATATATATATATTTTAGTTTCATTTTAAGCTGCTCTCACTCTGTTCTCTCCTCTCAACACCCACCCTGAGCAGGGAGAACTGCAGGCTTTTATACCGTGGCCGAGGGGTTAAGTAGCTAGTAATTATTCTATTACCCCTCGGCCACAATCTGCACGAGTTTACTAAATGTGGAGGAGGCATCCCATCCACTCTGTAACAGCACAAAAACACATGGCACATAATACAATTAAAAAAATATATATCATAATACAAAATATGCACAGGGACAATAATGTGGCGGACAGCACCTTGCTTGTCCTCCACATATAAAAACAAACACATTTTATGGCAGGGCTTTGCCCTGCCCTCTTTTCATGTACAGGGCTCCTGGCCCTGTTACACCTCCCTTAAAGTTTACCTAACTGTGTTCTATAATGCTTGCCTATGTTTTACCATGCCTCTCTGTGCTGTACAATGCTTACCTGTGTTATACAAATCCTCACTGTGCTGCATAATGCTTGCCTGTGTTTTACCATGCCTCTCTGTGCAGTACAATGCTTGCCTGTGTTTTACCATGCCTCTCTGTGCTGTGCAATGCTTGCCTGTGTTATACCAATCCTCAATGTGCTGTAGTTTGCTTGCCTGTGTTTTACCATGCCTCTCTGTGCTGTGCAATGCTTGCCCAACACTACAAGTGTTATTCTGTAACACCAATGCAAATTAACGGAAGTCCCTGCTGACACATAAACAAAGAAGTAAGGTATTTTGAATGTGTGCTTGTGTATTTAAATTTCTTTGTATCTGTGCAGCTGTGCAATAAATAGATATTGATGAACTTACAAATTCTTCTACCATCTTATTGTATATATTAAAAATCTTCAAACAAATCCCATAACCCTCAAACAATGGACGTAAAATCACTCCTAAAAAAAAAGGAGGTCACAACTATGCAATTGTATTTCAATTTGATTTAATCACCTTAAAAAGCACAAACAGCTGCATTCATTACTATAGCAGAGCACTATAAAAAGAAGTGCAATCATTCTTGGAATTCTCGAATGAGCAAGCCATACAAAAAAGGACAAAAAAGCCAAAATACTAAATAATGTGGATGCCGTGTGAGTTCTATACAGAAAACCCCATTACACTTGAAGTTACTGTAGCCAAAAATGTAGAATGAGTTGCAGATGGTAGTGTTGAAATCAATAACTTGTCTGATTTTATTGATGAGAAGGTTATCATTTTATGGAGCGCGAAAGAGTTACCAAAAGATGCCCAGCAAAACTCTTGCACATATCAGGTATAGTGCTTATCTTTATTTAAAATGATTTACGGTCTAGGGACTGGATTATTTTTATTTTGTTTTAACTCTTGCTATTTAATTTCTCCCTCCCCTATGGTCATGCAGACATTAAAATGTGCTTACTAAAGAAAAGGAATGAGATGGTGTCACAAAGACAGCCGGAGTGGGTGACGTCAGACCAGGAACAGGAAATAAACAACAAAAGAGGGAGTTTGGTGGAGCTGAGTGAATGGTCTCGCTCAGCATTTAATGAATGAACAGATAGACAGAAAATAAATGGTTGCAACAAACAAAAACAGAACATGCCCATTCGCCAAAATAAACAGACAAACAAAACGGACTAAACAAAACACGGTGAGCTGATATTTTACTACTACGACTACGACTACTATTATTATTATTCGTATTACCTCCGTGTCCAATCCTGTTCTCCACTCACCGAACACACAACAACACAGAGTATGTGAAAACATGTTGCTTTTATGCAGCTGTACCGAGACTCGACTGCTAATCAATCATTCAATTGGAGTCGCGGTACAACTGCACATTAATTAATAAAGTGCAATTCCCTGTGCTCACGCATTATTACTTTTTAAAGAGAACTCTGAAAAAGGATAGGGGAGACTGGGGACAGTTGTAAGACGGGTCAATTGTAACACCTCAACTTTCTCCAATCTGAAACAAGCTAGAGTGATGAAACTCACAGTGTCTGTACATGCTCAGTTAGGTTCCCTGCAGGCTTCTAGAAAATAAACTACCTGTGCTTAAAGCTTAAGATTTAAGATAAGTTTTTTTTTTGAGGTAGGTAAGTACATTTTTTCACCAACTTTATTCCCCAGCTCATGAATCCGAACCTATATATTTCTGACCACTAATCTGTGTACTTACAATTGACACCGTTGATTGATGTTAGTTTTGTTGTTTCTTGCCAGAACATGAAGTTTAATAATGGCTCCTAGGGTTGGGGCCAGTTGTAACAAGTGTTACAATTTACCCCATACAACACTAGCTCATTTTTTTATTCATTATTTTGCTTTCAGTTTGTTAAGACTTAGACAAGTAAAAGTGTGCCATTACACACATCTTGGAGACACCATCCAATGAAGTTCAAAATGAGGGAAACTCAGTACGATCTGGCAAAATCATTTGATATTTGCCATATAACTTTGTCCAGATTTTGTAAGGCCAGAAAGCCGTTAGCTGAGGAAGGATCTAGTAAACTACCTCATAGGCTACTGCAGTGCAACTTGAGTCTTCACTGAGGAGCAGGGGGAAAAAGCAGAATATCTACTGAAAGCTGCAGATTTGTATTATGGACTGAGTCCCCGTAAGCAGGATCATAAATTGTGCATTGTGTAAGACAATGCTAGATTGTTTATAGATTAGATTATTAATAAATACCGACAACACAAGTGTTGGGAAAACTAGCAGTAGCCTATTCTCTGTGTTCATGGCCCTTTTCATTTATTCCTATTAAATAGTGGAAAGTGGATTTGAAAGTATTTTAAAAGTAAAGAGGTGTCTTGAATAAGAATGATAGTAATTGCATGTGTATATACCCTCTGAATTACAAAACATTGTTTGAGTTTAATAACTATATATTTTATTGAATAAAGATCTTTTTTGTTAGTTTTTTTGTTAAATAAAATGTGTTATTTATTTGTTGTTCTTTACAAAGTCTTACATTTGACCCTGACCACTGTGTTACAACTGCCCTCGGTCATGGGGTAAATTGTAACACCAGACTCCTTACACTTGAAGCAATATTGCAGTGTTTATATTAGCTCTACAAACATAAAAAAAGTGAGAACTTGTAACAGACAGATGTAAGTTGTTTGTATAAAAAAAATGCCAAGACCAGCTCAAATGGTTTCTGAGTAGTGACATGAAATGTAAAAACTGTTACAACTATCCCCAGCCTCCCCTATTTTGTACCTTCAGCAGTTACTTCAATCTGTAAAAGGTAAGTTGATTTTATAGATATTGTATGTTACAGGGCCTTGTTGGGGTCAGTTTATTTCACTAATGCAAATGTCTAAATGTTTGTCATTCCAGATTTTCCAATGTGTATCTTAAGACTTGAGAAGGCTATTGAAAAATTCCAGGGTTTTACTTTAAGTAAAGCCTATAACTGGGACATTACAAAACTACTTTAGAAATGTCACACTCCATAGCAGTTATGTTATAACTTGTTAATCCAGCATGTGTTCCTTCTTCTTCTAGTTCTGTGGAGGAGCGACCTACCCTATCTGAACATGTGAACTGCTAAACTTTTCGTTCATTTCTATACTGTCCTCTTTTAATGTGCTTGCATATTTTGGGGATTTTTAATGTTCACTGTGTGGCTGCCTTTGTTAGTGATGAAGTTGTAATTTTGTTTCATTTCTTAACAAACCTTGTAAGTTGTCTGTAATGGTAATACCTGGGAACTAGTGTTTGGGGATAGTTGGGAAAACTTGTAGTAACCTACTAACACTATCTGCATTACTGTAGGTTATACTGGATGCAGACTCTCAAATCTCAATTTAAAAAACAACAACAAAAAACAGCTGAGGCTGTGCACACACACCGACTACAGGAAGCTCAAGAATGATTTCATGGATGCTTTCTTTACAAAGGAGCAGTAGGTATCCCATTCGATGACAGGATCTTGGGCTGAAGTGAGGAAGATGCCTAAACCTGCACTAAATCAGGATATGCTCAAAGCCTTTACTTGTAGATATATAGCTTTTCAGATTTGTTTCTAGTACTTTATGTGTGGATTCACTGCAACTCTTTTTTTTTTTTTTTTTTTTTTTTTTTTTTTTTTGATGGTTATGTTATGTTCGTCAAAAGTTTCCATTGATCCCAGTGGCTGATATTTGTGGGATAATGTGAAATAAACTGAATAATGCAGCATATTCTTGAAGATAGTGGTTTTATTATTGTTAATTTAGAAAGTATTCCACAGAACTAGCAGCAGGCACATGCTGGGTTCTATAAGAACTGCATCATGCATAGTGCATAGTGTTTTAATATTTTTCGAGCTGATGGATAGCGTGGGGGTCGGCCCATTACATCTTCTGACCTCTTCCTGGACCAAACCAAGACTTTGACTCACTTGCTTATTGCAAATTACAAGCCCTGTGTTGATGGCTTCAATACTGGGCTTATAATTTTACATCACCTTACCTATTTTTTTTTTTTTTTGTTTTTGTTTTTTTTTGTTTAATTATTCATTATTCCACCTTCCCTCGATCGGACTAGCCATTTAATTTATAGTTTCAGTATTGTTCCTTATCCTTTACCCACCCACCCTTTTTATTGTAAACCATTTCCAAACACCCACAATACCATTCCTTTCTCATTAACAAACATGTTAAGGATTTTTTTTTTTTTTTTTAAATGTATGTTTGATTATTACAACTGTCAATAATTTTGTCCAGGATATTTTATATAGGCTCCTAAAAAACAAATAACTATGAAGGCATTGACACTTGGGTCATTAGTAGGCTACTATTTTGACCCAAATATACTTTAAGTATACCACTTTTACAGGACAGCTGCATGCATGTCTGATTGAGACATTAACAACAACCTACTGCAAATGTTGTAAAAATTATTTATTTATTTATTTCTAAAAACAATGAAAGGTAGAGGTAAATATTTACAACTGATTTCTTTGGAAATTTAATGGTAGTCTACTCGATGTTTTCCCTCTGAGAGCTGTACTATCTGCCTCCTTTCATATAAGTTAATACTCATTTGTTTTGCTGTGATGTTGCTCTGGTCACCCATCCATGACTGAAACACATTTTTGGATAAGAATAGAAAAGTTAATTCGCATCGCACATGCTTGCATTACGATGACGTCATTTTTTGTAAAAAGTGCTCAAATGCCTGCTTTTGAACAATGGGTTATTTGGCGAAGAGCATTAGATATGTGGGTTGAATGAACGAGAAGGAAGCAGATTTCTTGGGACTGCTGTTCGAATCCTGAATTCTACACTTATGTTTCACTTAAAAAAAGGGCCTATTATTATTAGGGTCTGTTGTGAATATATGCACTCTAATAATAAAAATACAGTTTTAAAATATAAATATTTATACTCCCCTGCTTTTCTCGGGACTGATCTGATCAGCTGGCTATATAGGAAGGTGGAAAGGGAGGCTCCTCTAATCCAGTCCACAGGTTTATCTTTATTTACACAAACACAAGAATTGGAGCAGTACTGTATGTCTGCTGCTAATTTGAAATATTTAGAATTTATCGATTGTCATCTGGGTAATCCAGTGGCATAAGTTTTCCCCCTATGAACATTTTGGTAGTTAATTCACAAGGTTTGTATTATAAATTATGATTAATTATAATTTTTTTTTTTAAGTTTTAAAAATTAAAAAAAAATATATATATATTTTCATTATTAAGTGGTTAAGTAGGTTGAATACCTTGCCATAAAAATATTGACTCAGACAGTGTACGATACGAATTTTAAAAAAAAGGGGGAAATAATATAATGACAATCAGCAGTTAAAAAATCAAGTATTAACATTAATGGTAATGATAATAGCCATACAAGTAAAAATATTTTAAATAGGGAAACTATAGTAAAAATAAAAATAGTAAAAAGTAAAAATAGTAAAATAAGCCACAGCTATAGAGTCAAGATCATATATTATTATATTATACTATACTATATTACTAGCTCACTGCAACTAGACTGTTGGAGAATGTCACAATACATAGGAAACTGGTGGGACTTGCTACCTTGCAAATCAGCCAGTGGACACCCCAGAGTCCCCAACATTAAGCTCGGATTCTGAGAACAGTTACTGTGAGTCTGACTGCTATGTTGAACTGCACACTGTAAATTCTAGCATTGATTTTGAAAAACCATACTATGTAAATGTAAATGTTAATGATGTAGTCATGAGAATGGAAATAGACACAGGAGCTGCTGTAACTTTGATTTTGGAAAAAGTGTACAAACAAAAGTTTCCAAAGGTTAAGCTCCAGCCAACAGATTGTGTGTTTAAAGATATATATATATATATATATATATATATATATATATATATATATATATATATATTATATATATATATATATATATAAATAAAAAATGCTTGAAGTGTTGAGTAAACTAAATGTAAGTGTAATGTACCGAGAAGAAATCTTTGATTCGGCTCTTGTAATTACTAAGCGAAATGACCCTGCACTGTTGGGCAGAGATTGGCTCAGCAAGCTGAAACTAGACTGGAGAAAGATACTTCGAGTTATTGATGCAGTAGGAGCTCTGTGTAATAAGTACCAGTCTGTTTTCAGCCCTGAAGTTGGTTGTGTGACCAAAGTAAAGGCTAGTCTGAGGGTGGCTAAAGACACCACTCCAAAATTCTGTAATGCAAGACCGGTACCTTATGCTTTGAAACCAGCTGTAGAAATCCAGTTAAAAGAGCTGGAAAAACAGCGTATAATTTCAAAGGTTGACTTTAGTGATGGGCTGCTCCTTTAGTATGTGTGCCAAAACCGGACGGTAGTGTACGCATTTGCAGGGATTACAAGGTAACCATAAATCCCTGGTCAGAGATAGACCAATACCCAATTCGGAGAAAAAAAGATATTTTTGCAAAATTGGTAAAGGGAACTAAATTCTTAAAGTTAGACCTCTCCCAAGCTTACTAGCAGGTGGAGCTGAACAAACATTCAAAGAAATACTTAACAATAAACACACCACTAGGATTGTTTAAGTATAACCGACTACCATATGGAGTAGCTAGCACCCCTGCTGTTTTTCAGCGAATTATGGACCAGATCTTGCAGGGTCTGGAAGGGCTCATCTGTTAACATACTGATAACGAGGAAAAATGACAAGGAACACCTGGCAAACCTGGAAATGGTGCTGTCTAGGCTAGAAAGTCACGGCATATGGCTTAAAGAAGCCAAATGTAGTTTCTTCCAGGATTCAGTAAAATATCTTGGGCATGAAATAAATGCACTGGGAATTAGTCCCCTCACTGAGGAAACACAACCGATTGTTGGATCACCTGTTCCCAAGAATGTGTCAGAACTGAGATTGTTCCTGGCCTTCTAAATTACTACGGGAAGTTCATTCTGAATTTGTACACACTGATTAGACCCATGACTGAGCTACTGAGGAAAAATGTCAAATGAAATGGTCTGAGGATTGTGATTAGGCATTCTGTGAAGCTAAAACCAAACTAAAGTGTTAGTGCATTATGACCTGGCGCTGCCAGTAGTGCTAGCGTGCGATACCTCTCCTGTTGGAATTGGAGCAGTTATTTCACACGTGTGGGGATGACTCAGAGCACCTCCTCACGTACACTGAAGAGAAATTACTCACAAATTGAGAAAGAAGCATTAGGTATAATTTTCGGAATTATGCAATTCAAAGAATATTTGTGGGAAAGAAAGTTTACTCTTGTGACGGACCATAAACCTTTATTCTGATTCTGGGTTCTAAAACAGGAGTACCGTTATTGGCGGCTGCCTGTATTCAAAGGTGGGCATTGATGCTATCTGCTTATAAATATGACATCAGGTACAAATGCTCTGAAGACAATGCTATTGCGGACACATTATCTAGATTGCCTTTAGATGTAGAAAACCCTCCACAGCCAAATCCAATATATTGAGTCCCGTTCGCAGATGAGCTGCAAATTATATGTAGCTAAAGAGATAGCAGCAGAGAAGGATACAGATCATGTGTTGAGTAAAGTGAGGTACTATACACTCACAGGCTGGCCAAATACTGTAGATGAGGATGGTCTTACACCTTATGTAAATCAGAAAACATAGCTAACTGTAGAAAACAGCTGTGTTCTGTGGGGTTTTCGAGTGGTAATTCCAGAAAGTTTGCAATAAGAATGTTAATAGAATTACACGAACAGCACCAAGGCTTTGTAAAAATGAAAATGTTAACTCACACTTTGTTTTGGTGGCCAAGCTTAAATTCTGCTATAGAAACCAAATGTTAGGAATGTGAAATGTGCAGGGGTAGCAGGAACTTACCTGCTGTAGTGCCTTGCCACCCATGGAAGTGGGCTAGTAGACATGTCAAAGGATACATATTGATTACGCAGAGAAAGACAAACATAATTTTCTGGTGGTTATCGATGCGTATTCTAGATGGCCTGAAGTAGTGCTTGTATCAAATGTCACTTCAGCCAAAACAATTGAGGTATTAAGGGAGTTATGTGCTCCCTATGCGTTGCTGGAGGAGATAGTCTCAGACAATGGGCCTCAATTTATTTCCAAGGAGTTTCAACAATTCCTCAGGCTAAATGATATCACTATGAAACACAATTTTTGTTCCTGGGTAGTTCCTAATTGCTTATGCCTCAAAAGTATAGAAAATGGCTATTATTCCCCACAAACTTTGCTTTTGTGACAAAGACATTGATATTTTGAAATTGACCTATTTCCAATGAGAAAATGGGCGAATTTGTGTCTTTTCGTTCACATAAAGTCAGAAAAAAACAACATATGAATCCAAATTAACATGTATTTATACTAAAGTAATACAAAAATGACTACAAAAGATTTAGAAGTGAGTAGTTTTTCGAGATTTACGATTATACTGTAAATCACTTTCACGAATCAGCCCCAAAACGTAGTCTCCCATCATGTTCTCGTTATACTGTCCTTGGTAGCGGCGTTCAAAGTCCAGTATATCCTGATGGAAGCGCTCGCCTTGCTCCTCCGAGTACGCTCCCATGTTCTCTTTGAATTTATCAAGATGAGCATCAAGGATATGGACTTTGAGGGACATCCTACAGCCCATTGTGCCGTAGTTCTTCACCAGAGTCTCAACCAGCTCCACATAGTTTTCGGCCTTGTGATTGCCCAGGAAGCCCCGAACCACTGCGACAAATCTGTTCCAAGCCGCTTTCTCCTTACTAGTGAGCTTCTTGGGGAATTCATTGCACTCCAGGAACTTCTTTATCTGTGGTCCGACGAAGACACCGGCTTTGACCTTTGCCTCAGACAGCTTAGGGAAGAAGTCTTGAAGGTACTTGAAGGCTGCTGACTCCTTATCTAGAGCTCTGACAAATTGTTTCATAAGGCCCAGTTTGATGTGCAGTGGTGGCATCACCAGTGGCTCCCACTTGACGTTGTTCCTCCCCACAGAGAACTCGGTCCGCTGTGGCCAGTCCCGCCTGTGGTAGTGCACCTTGGTGTCCCTGCTGTCCCAAAGGCAAAGATAGCAGGGAAACTTGGTAAAACCGCCTTGGAGACCCATCAGGAATGCCACCATTTTGAAGTCTCCTATGACCTCCCAACCGTACTTCATACTTCAAGGCGTCCAGCAAGGTCTTGATGCTGTTGTGATCCTCTTTGAGGTGCACCAAGTGAGCCAGGGGAAGAGATGGGTACTTGTTACCATTATGGAGCAGCACGGCTTTGAGGCTCCTGGATAAGCTGTCAATGAAGGGGCGCCACTCATTCTGGTTACAGGCGATTCCGATTGCCTCGAACAGACTGGTCACATTGTGGCAGAAGCAGAGCCCATCTTGTGACTTTTGAGCTGATAAAGTAATGCTCATAATGCCCTTGAAGTTCTACAAAGAGCATTTCAGTGTAAAGTGGAGCGATGAAAAAAATAAGCCAAGTTAGAAGCAACAATTATGTAAATCTTGGGCCCCAGCACCTTTCCTATTGTGCCTATTTGCTTGATGCTTGACAAGGTTGCCCCAATTGCTTCTCCTAACTTGGGATTTTGTGTTTGATATCACCACTTTAAACGGCTGTTGCATTTTTCTAACTTGTTTTTTTTTTTTTACATTGACCATGTTTTTGTTATAGATATTCTTTTTTACTTGATCAAATAATGAATAAAGTGAGGGAAAGCTATTCGAGAATGTGTAAGGTAAATAGACAGACAAGACGAGAGAGTAATAAGTCAAGTAATATAAGAAATAAGAAAAGATTTGAAAGTAAAATACTGGTAGAAGGGACTTTCGGATAGTATTGGAAGTGTAAATATTGTATGGTTTTATTTGCAAATGTACAACCATGAGTAGTGAAAACAATATGTCTGTTTTGGTAGGTATTAATATATTGATATGTACATAGGTACAAAACAACAATGTTATAAATGGTTAAAAAGGTACATACAGTATGCATGTCAGTGCTAAAGGGTAGTATACAAACACATTTTAATGCTGAAAACAAATTCTCCTTGTTATAGAGGTGTTATGAACTTAGGCCAATGTAAGGCATTTGTAAAGCAATAGATCTCTTCATAAAAAAGCATATCCATGTCCTTTGCATTTCTTGGCCATGGTTTGACTTCAATGACTGCATCATTTGCATGCACCCATTTTCCACTGGCACCCACAGCAAGAAGAGACACATACTGTCCTGGAGTAACACCCTGTCCTTGGTGTATGATAATGAAAGCTAATTGGTCATTCCCGTTGTCCACAGTAATTTTGGTCTTCTGCACAGCAATAAACTTAGCATTGAGTCGCTTTGTATTGGTTGTGTCCGGTTGGTTTACCAGTGCGTCCGTTGGAGTGCAATCATTCTTCCTGCTGACTGAAAAAGTTCACGTTTCATGATTGGAAAAGATTTGCATTGCTACCAAGAATCGTTGCCTATAAATGAGTTCTTCCAAACACATAGAATCTGTATCAGCAGGTATATGTAGAGGGTAAACATGTAACACCTGTCGTTTTGATGAGCAGTATTTACATTTAGTACCTAGAATGTCATGACTTATTGTGACTGAAACCAGGCGAGATGCTTCAGGACAAATTTCAGACAATTTGATGAGAAACTCTGCAACATCTTGCTGCTCACCTCTATTGAAGGCTTTTCCTAAGAAGTGACAAATATCCACAGTGGTTAAAGATGCAGTGGATGGCAAGTGATCATTGTTGTGAACAAAGCTCCTGATAGCTTGTTGCTGACTGTGTTTTAATGAATCCTTCAGAAATTCAGGCTGCTCAAGCCTCTGAATGGATGTGTAAGTGTAAGTGTTCTCTTAGAAGATTGAGGCTTTTGCTGTTCCTGAACAGTAGTGTTGGATCAGTGAATGAAATGCACTCAATTTTTTACCTTGTGTCCCTTGTGCATGTTGGTCTCCTTCAAGCTTATCAACTTAGGGCAATAAATCCCTCTGAGCCTATTGTACCCTGAAACTTCAGTGGGGTCAAAAAGTTGATAACATGGACACCACTTAAGGATGTAACTCTGGAAAGTGCAACAAAACTTTATTAAGGATGTTAAGAAAGTTCTGTCCTGTTTCTAGCGCATATTAAGTATGAGTTGATCATATGCAAACAAATTCCACAGATCCCGCAGAGCCAGTCAGTTTGTACAATTCCTCTTGAGTAACTGGCACATAAGGTAAATTCTGATGCACAGGTGGAAACTGTAGCAAATCTCCAGGAAATGAAATGTTGTTTTTTCCAAAGCAGCCATCATCTGTGTTAGCAGTCTAGAAAATCTCACACGGACAAAGATGGATGTACAATAAGGTGACACTGGAAATCATGGACACCTCATCACTAATGAGGAGGCTCACATCTCGCATGTCTGTATGAAGACATTGCAGTACCTCAGCAGAGAGGTTACGATACACCAGTGTTATTCCATGTCCACTGGAAGCATTAGTAGTTTGTCAATGGTCATCCCATTGATATTGTAATCTGCAACTCCAATGGGTGCTGTGATTGCCACTTCTTTTCCCAGGCTTTGTTTCACCCATGTTGTGACAGTTTGAATAAGAAAAGTCTTCCCTGTACCTCCAGTGCCACTCACAACATGCAGAGGATGGGGGTGTTTGTTTCAGTTTGTTGTTGCAAAGTTTTGGCAATGTGGTCAAACACTCTCTGCTGATTAAGACACTTGAGCATGTCTTTTACATTTTGTAGAAGAGATTGTGCCATCACATCTCTGAATTCAACCATTGCCTCTGCAGCCCGCAGAGGAGTTCATGAACTTCAGGTCCTTCTGTTCCAAGCTCATTGTCCTCTTCAGCCTCTATTCCCTTTTGTTTCTGCTCTACTAGTCGGGTTAACTGCTCATCAGCTGCAGCTATTTGTTGTAGTTGGTCATGATATGCCATAGCTTTTTGAAGGCTATCCCTAAATGCATGAAAGGCTTTCACATAGGAATGGCACCCTTCAGGAAGAAGGTCTGTTCTGTCTTTCCATGGCATGAAAAGTAGGAGGATAGCACAAAAGTGAATATTCATATTCCCTTCCCAAGCTAGCAAAATGTCTGGATTGTAGTCATTGGTTCTGACTTCTGCACTACTCCGTGATTACCACCATGGTTTGTTTTTTTCTGGGAAATCAAAAGTGACAAAATATCACCACCTTGTTTTTGATTTTCTTTGATCTTTAGACAGTGCTTGTTGCATTTTGCTGCCATTTCAAGACATGGCCTCTAAGTACAGGTTCTATCAGATCATTTGTAATGGTACAGGTGACATGTTGATTAATGTACTGTGCAATTTGTGAGTTGGGGAAAACCCCAATAAGTGGTGTAACTTCCACCTAAAGAAACATGTGGAAGTGCTGCATTCCATGACCCTGGTACTCTCTGTGCTAAAAGTAATGTGTAACTTTCCCCAGAGGGCCATTTGTGGATGTGATAAAATTCAGGATTGCAAGAAACTTGTTGTGCATGAACCGAGATGCACTGACAGGATCTTGTGCGACAAGTTCACTGATGGGCATGTTTGCAAACCCTGGTCCATTCACCTCCTTTATGTATTGTCCCAGGTCAGTCCAGGTCCTTTATTAATCTGACAAAGATTGGCTTGATGCTGCAGGTGAAAGATATATTGCTGATATATTGCTGATTCAGCCTAATATAATATATATATATAATATATATATATATATATATATATATATATATATATATATATATATATATATATATATTGTAAGAGATCCCTTGCACTCACACTGTTCATTGCCCCTTTAAAATAGACCCAGGACACAGAAATGGAATTTTATAGCGCTGACGTGCACTTTTAATAAACACAAATCAAAAAACAAAACGGAAACAAAACACCTAACTCCGTTTTGGAGCTCTGACTAAACATAGACTGGACGACCCCATGAAGAGTTTAGATGCAAAACCAGATTTATCCATTTTGGTAAATGATCATTTTTATTGTGATTTTTTGAATAAATAAATAGATTCCACATTAGGTGTTTTTCAAATGGAAAAAATAAAGAAAAAATAATTTAAAATCAAACAATCTAAATTTATTTAAACTCAAAATTGTTCATTTATTTTTTGTTTTGCAGCAGAAGGCTATATATCCATGGGCCATTTTCTTGCAAAACAAGACATATCCACAAATTGGATATTGATTGAAACATTCACAAATTTCACATCAAATAATATAATTCTGGAGACAAAAATTACTTTTAGGCAATTATTATTATTATTATTATTATTATTATTATTATTATTATTGAATAAATTTCAAGTTTTCTGCTTTTACATGGTATATTAACTGTCATATTGATACCTACATGAACAAACTCTTGAAAGAAAAGTCAGTGATTTTCAGTATTACAGAGGCACACTAATGAGGGTTCATCAAATAAATTGCTTAAAATTAATCAAAATGCAATAATATCAGGGTTAGAAACTAACTTTATTGTGCCTTTTGAAACTTGCTAGTCCTGATGTGAACTTGCTAGTCCTGATGTGAACTTGCTAGTCCTGATGTGACGTGCCTAAGTTGGAATCAAAAATAGTTGGGATCAATAAAAATAGACTTAGATTTCAGCTAAAAAAAAAAACAGACTCTGTTAGATTTTCATTTTTTTTTAACAAAGCACCTTCATAAACACTCATACAGATCGACCAATCACCTGTTTGTACCTGGTTACTGAGCAACTACTGCACTGTGTGCTGAGAAACTGACAGTGACAGCACCGGACGGGAAGACAGGAAAAAAATTCTCTCAGCTGTGTCATTTTGCTGACCGTGAAGCTCCGCCTGAAATTGACAAATTCCATGTTTTATTTCACATGTGTTGCTGTTTACAATAATGCTGGCTAGCAGGGTATGAATTACTATCTACAATAATGAACGTGCTCACAAACACATGCGGTCTTCACTAAAGTCCCAATTTAAAGACAGTACGTTGCACTGTAGCCCTCGGGATGATATTGTTAGCTAGGCGGCTATTTTTTTTTAATTAACAGTGGGAGAAAACCACTTCAGCATGTACAATAGAATCTGTCAGAACTGACGGACGCTGTATCTACTATAGATACTAATGAGAGCAAAACAAATACAAAAGAAAAACAAAGGAAACACAGATCTTTTCAGGAAAGCTGGGAGTCTTTGTATAAACAGATTTTAGATTTTTAAACGCTGCAATAACAATTCTGCTTGTGAAGCATGCACACTATAATTTGACAGAACAGGTAATTTATTTGCGCTGTGCAGAACCTTTTTTCCCCCATTGGTGCTTGAGTCCTGAGGCACTCATCAATTGCACCTATTATCAGTGATTAAAGCCTGGTTTTCAAACAAACTGATTGTCGCTCACCAATAGTGTATTGGTATAAGAAAATTGTGTTTTTGAAAAAGTAATTTCAGCTTTCAATCACTTTATATGCTGACGATAATGTAAACAACACCAGGCTACAGACATGGAGTCCCAAGCTTTAAATGTGTTACTGTTTATAAATAAGAACTCAACTTTATTATGAATATTGTGTTATTATGTTTTAAGCAACATACTATGATAGTGTTCATTATGAATTGAACTGCCTGACCCCTTTCTGCATTGTGGAATAACTACAGGACTCTTTGAATACTAAGCGTGGGTCCTCTATGTATGTTTCCAAATGCACAAATGATCAAAGTGGTTCAGTATTCTACCGTTAATGCTATTAAATTAATATAAAATAATAAAAAAAAAACCAACATGTTGTACTCTTAGCACAGAATGTCATTATCAGCTCATTCTCCATTGAATTCATTTTTGCATTTTCTGCAGTGGCAGGTTAATATGGGTAGATCGCCTTCTTTTGCTTCAACTCCTTACTTTTACCTGTTTCCTAGCAACTAGGTTTCTAAAATGATTTTCCAACTAGCTGCTCATGTGGCTGTGAGCAGTGCTGAAAGCACCAAATAACATTAAACACTGGGAAACAGCCTTGGTCATATGCCTCCCCTCGCATACTGAACTGTATGTATGTGCTCATCTGGTCACTCCCACTTCAAGCCTGTGGCAGAGTGTGTGGGAGGGTTAGCAGAGTGTGTATTGCTTCAAGGAAGAAGTGCTGCCAGTGTAAAGAAGAAGCTCCAGTGTAAAGAATGCAGGCATCTCTTGCAGAGAAGCTCCAGTGTAAAGAATCAAGGCATCTTTTGCAGAGAAGCTCCAATGTAAAGACTGCAGGCAGCTCTTGCAGAGAAGCTCCAGGTAAATAATTCAGACATCTCTTGCAGAAAAGCTGTAAGTTCTCCTTCTCCGTCGCAGCACCAAAACAGAACATAACACTGCCATTTATATTGCATTGTTTTATAAATACAATACTTCACATCTATCTGCAGTCCTTTAGTATTCTAATGCCCCGCAATCTTATCAGAATGCATTTCCATTGCCCAGCTATCACATACAAGTTAAACTGTTTCATTGTGTTTAATATATGCATTGCATCACATTATAAAACACTACAATCCTATACCCTCCAGCATTTAACACGGCATTTACTGTTCTGAAGTCACTACTTGCCAATAATAAGATTCCAGCACACAATGTGTAATGAATTGACATCTCATTGAACTGAACGGAAAGGCCAGAGCTTCATGTGAACCACAAACAAATACGGAGGCAAGTACAGGTCTTATGCTGCTACCAGTGTTAAAACTTATCAGCCTCTAGGAGGAGATTTACTACACATTTTCTGCTTTGGAAAAAAAAAAACAAGTTACTGGTGACATCAACTGTATGTTTCTTCAGTTACATGAACTGTATGTTTCTTCAGTTTTGGGAATGTTCTTATCCTCAGCCAGAGGTTCTATTGTCATTAACATATAAAACAGTGTATTCCTATAAAAAATAATTGAAGGTGTTTACGTTAACCCTATTGTCATTTGAAGATGTATCATTTTAAAGACAGTTGCTTAAAGAATCAAATAAAGAAAAAATAAAACCCATTCTACATTCTGAAGTGCTCATTTAATGTAAAAAATACAAGAAACCCAAGCTGCGTAGTTATTTCATGGTTTGGTAGTTCACTAAATTGTCCATTTTCAGTGACTTGTTTCTATGGTATAAGGACCTTCACCAAATCACAGTTGATAATATACATGATGTGTGAGCCAGGTAGTGCAATAATAAGGTTCAAAGGCCACTAAGAGCCCAGCCCTGGTGCTCTGTGCCTCTTAAGTCAGACAGACGATTTTACCTGCTTTTCAAACACCTGTACACCTCTGGGGGCCTGTAAACAGCACTGAAGTAGGATTGATGGTTTTAGTGAATGTAACAGCAGTAAAGCATGAGATGGACTGTAGGTCTACACAGCTGCTGTAGCCTTCACAGGAAGAATATTAATAAAGGGAACTCAGAACACAGCATGCCTGTCACACAAGCCTAACGTGCTTTTCTTAAGAAGAAAGATGTTATTATTCTTCAAATTCTATTGTCCTTTTTATTTTATTTGTGAATTTATGGAAGGTGATGGACCAGTGGCTACAGTAAGTCATATTGATATGTGAGTTTCCCCTCAATTTCTCCCAAGAAGAAACTGACAACAGTCCCAGATTGTATGGTGCTGAGAACCAGAACTATTTTCTGAGACTTCATTTTCACTACAATTGGACTAGAAATCGAATCCACAACACAGGAGCTTCCACCTGAACAGCCCCTTGTTAATGTTTCTGTGTACAGGGCTCTTCCTCACTGAAGCTCTGGTATTTACAGTATACTTCAGAACAGCCCCTTGTTAATGTTTTGTGTACAGGTAAAGGGAGTGTATAATATCTATTAGTATCTCTATCTCTCTCTCTCTCACTCTAAACAGAGCTCAGCTTCTTTCCTCTAGAAAACCCTCGGTTCTGCTGTGAGAGGAAGGGTCTCTCTCTCTCTCTCTCTCTCTCTCTCTCTCTCTCTCTCTCGTTGCATGCTGGGACTGTGTAGGCGGAGTTGCTGAGTGAGCATGAGCTACTGCACTCCGTCTCGTTTACTGTTCCTGGTTCTTTTATAGTTTTTTGTTAGTTTTTTGTGGTGTATTTTAAAGGGAGGGGGGCTGACTGTGTGGGTCAGTGGCCGAAATGGCCAGTTCAGGGGGGTCAGACCCCCTGAACTTCCCTTTTGAAAAATTAACACTGAGACATGGAGTAAAGATTGCTCCGGAGCAGTTCTGCCCCCTGGAAAGGTGTGTGCTAGCGACCGGGGAGATAGTAGGATGCGATAATATCAAATCTGCTTCCCGTATAAGAAGAGCAATAGTAATATTTTTAAAAACAACCGAATTGGTGAACAGATAGTAGAAAAAGGAAGTGCAGAAAACTGCTCTAAGGTAAGGAAAAGGGGGCAAAGGCAGGGGATACTGCTGAAGCAGTGGTAGGGGAGTCGGTTGAAAGCAGCACTGAGGTACAGACTGGAAGGTGGACTGTGTTACATGCCGAGGCTGGGGAAGCAGAGACAGCTACAGCTGAGCTAATAGAAGGTCCAGGCAGGATAGTGGAGACTGTGTAAGGGGAGGTGGAGATGGAAATAGAAAGGAAACATGTTGGGGAGTTTAAAATACCAGAAAAAATAACATGAAAAAGCAGTGAGGGGGCAGTGGCAAAAAAGTGGAGTACGGGAGGAATTCCAGGAAAAGGCAATGAGAGCACTGGACAGGGAGTGACAGGAAGCAATGCTGGGAAACAGAGTAGCATAATGGGGATAAGACTGACAATCCGCTGGAGCGTAATCACTGCTAGCGCTGCTGAAGGGGAATCCTTGTTATCTCTCTGACATCGGGCTCACCGGCCAGCCAGTGTTGCGGGCGGGGGGGGGGGGGGGTGTATGATTTGCAGAGCATAAGAGTTTTTTTAGGACAAATAAAAGGGGAGAGGGGGGTTGTAATTGAGGATTTTTTCCTTGATCAAGAAATATTTACTGTGACTGTGAAATATTTGATGAAAAAAGGGACAGGAAGGGAAATGTTTAGCGGTCAGGAAAGATGGAGACTGACAATTTTAATAAGCAAATTAAAGTTAGTAATGTTGAGTCTGTTTCTTTGTATTTTTTAATCGGTGAATTCAAAACCGGGAGTCTAAATTTAAATGGGTGTAGAGAAATAAACGCTATATTTTTGCAAGAAAAATATAGTGACAAAAATAATTGTATTGAATGGAAAAAGGAATGGAGTGGTGATGTGATCTTAAGTCACGGGTCCTCTCTGAGCGCAGGGGTTGCTGTTTTATTTTCTGCACATTTTAAACCAATTTCACTTACTGTTGAGGTTGTAAAAGGATGCCTGCTCATAGTACGGGCAATAGTAGAGAATAAGGCTCTCATTTTTATTAATATTTGTGCGCCCACCGACGGTAGGGAAAGAGTCTCATTTCTAAAGATTTTAGATGACACCTTGGCAACTTGTCAACCAGAAGATTATCTTTTATTGGGAGGAGACTTTAACTGTACAGAAAATGATTTAAAAAAAAGACATGAATCTCATAGAGCCCCATACACAATCTGCAAGAGAGCTGCACAGGGTAACAGTAAATTGTGAAATAGAAGATGTCTGGAGAAATATCAATAATAACAAAAGACGGTAGACTGGAGTAAAGGTCAGGGACAATGTACTCTCCCTAGCCAGATTAGACCATTCTTATTGTTTTAAACACCATTGTAGTACGTTTAAATCCTGTTTTACTATCGCCACTGGCTTATCTGATCACTGTATGATAACATTAAGTGTATTAATTCCATTAGTAAAAACATGTAGCACTTACTGGCATTTAACACTCATTTAATCAATGATCTACATTTTTAAAATTGTTTTATTTTTTTTGGCAGCAGTGGAAGGAACAAAAGCTCAGTTTTAATTCCCTGATACAGTGGTGGGATGTGGGGAAAGTGTAGATTTGCCAGTTCTGTCAGTAGTACACTGTGAGTGTCATTAGGAGCATTAACGAGTCAATGAGAGTTTTGGAGACGGACATCCTAGAGCTTCAGCGGGCTCTGGAGTCCATACCAAATAGCAGGTTTGTTGAGGACCTCAAAAGGAAAAAAAAACGTTGCTCATTGACCTGCTGGACGCAAAAGCACAGAGCTTGTTAACAAGGTCAAGGTTTCAGAGTGTATAACAGGTGGACGCCCCAACCCGCTATTTTTTCAGCCTGGAGAAGAAACAGGGCCAGAGCAAACTGATCCACTGCCTACACACAGAAGATGGGAGAGAGCTGCATGAGCTGGGGGAGATCCGCAGGAGGGTTGTGCAGTTTTATACACAGCTTCTCTCCAGCGAGACAGGAGGAGATACAGCACACATACACATGTTCCATCAGGGTCTGCCACAGGTCCCTGAAGAGAAGTAGGGGCTGGATAGAGCGCTTACACTGCAGGAGCTCTCCACTGCCCTCAGTGGACGGAGTAATAGAAAAGCCCCTGGTATTGATGGCATCCCCACTGAATTTTATAGAGCATTCTGGGACGAGCTGGGGGAAGACCTGCTGGCCATATATAGTCCCAAGGACAGCTGCCAGTCAGCTGCAGGAGGGCAGTAGTAACGTTCCTTCAGGTTCAGCTCTGACTTTATAGCTAGGATTCGGGTGCTGTACAGTGACATTTACAGTGTGCTAAAAATCAACAGTAGGCTGAGCGCTCCTTTTTCAACACAGAGGGGTGTCAGGCAGGGCAGCGCATTATCAGGCATACTGTATTCACTGGCCATTGAACCCTTGCTTCATGAATTGCGCCAAGTGATCAGTGGACTGTCCTTACAACACTGCCCCAACCCTTCTGTCAAACTGTCAGTGTACGCAGATGTAGTAGTTATGGTGAAAGGGGAGCATGATGTCAGGGCACTGCACGTGACTCTTTCAGACTTTCAGACAATATCTTCGGCTAAGGTGAACTTGAAAAAGAGCTGTGCCCTGCTGCTCTCGACACGGACGACGTGGGTGGGTGGGGGGGGGGGGGGGGGGGGCTGGGGGGTGTGTTATTTGACTTATTGTGTGTTTTGTTTAATTATATGAAAATAAATTAAAATGAAAAGTCACAGGGAATTGCACTTTATTAATTCACTTGCAGTTGTACCAAGACTCCAATTGAATGATTGATTAGCAATCGAGTCTTGGTACAGCTGCATAAAAGCAGCACGTTTTCACTCACCCGGGGTTGTGTGTTCGGTGAGTGGAGAACGGGATTGGAGACGGAGGTAACAATAATAATAATAGTTAAAATATCAGCTCACCATGTTTGTCTGTGTAGTCTGTTTTGTTTGTCTCTTTATTTTGGTGAAAGTGCCGTGTCCTGTGTTTTTGTTTGTCTTTGCAACCTTTTATTTCTTGTTTGTTCATTATTAAATGTTGAGCGAAACCAATAGCTCAGCTCCACCCAGCTACACCTCTCTGTTGTTTATTTCACGGTTCATGTTTCTGGTCTGACGCCAGCCACTACAGCCGTCTTTGTGACAACACAACACTGTACTCAAGCCGTGAAACTCACTGCACACAATACTGTACTCAAGCCCAGAAACTCACTGCACACAACACAGTACTCAAGCCCAGAAACTCAATGCACACAACACTGTACTCAAGCCCTGAAACTCACTGCACACAACACAGTACTCAAGCCCAGAAAATCATAGCACACAATACTGTACTCAAGCCCAGAAACTCACTGCACACAACACAGTACTAAAGCCCAGAAACTCAATGCACACAACACTGTACTCAAGCCCTGAAACTCACTGCACACAACACAGTACTCAAGCCCAGAAAATCATTGCATATAACACTGTACTCAAGCCCTGAAACTTACTGAACACAACACTGTACTCAAGCCCTGAAACTCACTGCACACAACACTGTATTCAAGCCCACTGAAACAGAAGAACAGGCAGGGGAGAAGCCACACTGCAGCATATGCCTTCAATTCATTACCTGATTTTATGTACCCTTCCTCCGGACTGCATATTATCTAGAGCTGCATGAGCCTATTATCAATGGTGGCGAATAGTCAGGGTTGAAGCAACTTGGTAAGGCCATTCTTTCCTGCAAATGATTGAGAGTAATAAAATGGCAATACATTATAAAGAGGTTCTTGTCCATTTTTCTTTCCCTGTGTGCGTATTACTTTTATTGTATCTTGAGAAATGCTTATTTGATGTGACAAAACTTGGTTACAGCATTTATTATTATTATTATTAGAGTGCCCAATTATGTTATCTACAATTATCTCCATAATTAGGAATGCCCAATTACTAATTACATTCCTTCACCACAGTAATTCCCCACAACAGCTCAGGATAAGGTTAGTGGACGTCCTCCGATCCCACGACCAAGCCAACTGCCTCTTTACTCCAGCCCTGCAGTTGTTTGCTTAAGCTCAGCAGATGCCTGGCCAGTAGGGCAAAAATACCTGTATGGCAGTTTCATAGTAAATATAACATCCTTAGGAAATATTTAATTTTTTCCATCCATAAATTCCTATCTTATAGATCCTTGTCCTTTCTCAAAATCTTTCTTTGAATAATCTCAGAACACTGTAGACAAAAATTGCATTGGGTGCGCATTGGGAGATGTTGCCATGGACACAGGCCCCAGGAAGTGTAATTAGAAAATAATGTGAGGTAGCTTCAGGTTTACACAGAGTCACACAGTCTGGTTGCCATGGGTGGGCTCTTAATTATTGTTTAGGTGAGTTCTAATGAGCGGAAGTGTTACAGCTCTGTGTTTCATTTTACGTAAATGAACAGTTTTTCACTTTAATCAATAACAAACTACGTAAAACAAGAAAAAGCAATCACTTAGAACAGCTTCCACTCACCATAATTGTTTACTCGACAATGCTAATGTAGCTCATAAAACAGAGATTAAACAGTTTTATAGTATCAACAGATTTTACAAAATTTTAACAGAACTAATTAAATTAACATCGACATAACATGGTTTCAAGAATGACCACTTGGGTTGTGCAACTATATTTTTTACTCTTTACTTTTTTACTCTGCAAATTGTGAGTTAGTAGAGTAACTTACAAAGGAATAACTGTTTATGGAAATATAGATATTTTAAGTTAATGATTGAGGTATAGCTAAGGCACATTAGTTGGACTATAATTGAACTACTGCTTTCAGTCACTAAGTTGTTTTTTGACAGTTGTATACTCTCTAAACATTTGCCTTTGCCGTTTGTCATTTGATACAAATACAGTACAATGAGGTGGGCTCGCTGCTGGGCACTGAAAGGGTTAATCTCGACTCCTCTCCCTCTCCCACAGGATGGAAGCGGGTTGCTTTCTTATTATATCACAACACTTTCAGCAAACTCCAAACGAGTTCTGGGTCACCCTCTATGAGAGTTAAGTGCGTAACTGCATGGAGCTGGTTCAGTCCCAAGGGCCATTATTAGAAGCATTTAGAAGCAATACAAACAACATGCGACCCTGCACACAACAGAGTGTAAAAACCACAGTACAAACAACATGCGACCAGGCACACAACAGAGTGTAAAAACCACAGTGCAAACAACATGCGACCCGGCACACAACAGAGTGTAAAAACCACAGTACAAACAACATGCGACCCGGCACACAACAGAGTGTAAAAACCACAGTACAAACAACATGCGACCCTGCACACAACAGAGTGTAAAAACCACAGTACAAACAACATGCGACCCTGCACACAACAGAGTGTAAAAACCACAGTACAAACAACATGCGACCCTGCACACAACAGAGTGTAAAAACCACAGTACAAACAACATGCGACCCTGCACACAACAGAGTGTAAAAACCACAGTACAAACAACATGCGACCCTGCACACAACAGAGTGTAAAAACCACAGTACAAACAACATGCGACCCGGCACACAACAGAGTGTAAAAACCACAGTACAAACAACATGCGACCCTGCACACAACAGAGTGTAAAAACCACAGTACAAACAACATGCGACCCGGCACACAACAGAGTGTAAAAACCACAATACAAACAACATGCGACCCTGCACACAACAGAGTGTAAAAACCACAGTACAAACAACATGCGACCCGGCACACAACAGAGTGTAAAAACCACAGTACAAACAACATGCGACCCTGCACACAACAGAGTGTAAAAACCACAATACAAACAACATGCGACCCGGCACACAACAGAGTGTAAAAACCACAGTACAAACAACATGCGACCCGGCACACAACAGAGTGTAAAAACCACAATACAAACAACATGCGACCCGGCACACAACAGAGTGTAAAAACCACAGTACAAACAACATGAGACCCGGCACACAACAGAGTGTAAAAACCACAGTACAAACAACATGCGACCAGGCACACAACAGAGTGTAAAAACCACAATACAAACAACATGCGACCCGGCACACAACAGAGTGTAAAAACCACAATACAAACAACATGTGACCCTGCACACAACAGAGTGTAAAAACCACAATACAAACAACATGCGACCCGGCACACAGCAGAGTGTAAAAACCACAGTACAAACATATTATTTTGGTACAGTAAATAATTACGTTTGAGAGCAATTTCAGCTAAAAGCAGTTACATTTATAGCAAAAACATTTGCTTATAAAATGGTAAAATTCCATTAAGAATACAATAAATGGATAAGAACAATTTCAAATAAAAGCAATTACAAAAAATGTAAACACGAGTAAAATAAAGTAGAAGATACAGGAAGTAGTTATAATTAAGAGCAGCAGTAGTATCCGGCAAAGTATGGAGCAGTTCAGTGCAAGTACATGACGATACAAGTACTGGTACAACTGGGTGCCATATAGTCCAGTATAGTTGAGGGTTGTGAGGTTTACAGATGCTTTCTGAACAGGTGTGTCTTGAGGAGTTGCCTGAAGGTGGTTAGGGACTGAGGAGCCCTGGGGTGGGTTCAATAGGCAAAGTGCCTCAAGGCATTAAGTGACACTATCTATTGAACGACCTGCACGCCGAGAGTACTTCTTAACAGCAGCTGCCTCACTGGAGGTCCAAAATGGCTGACCTGCATTATCAGTGCGGTGGTTGTAAACTGTTTTTTTCAAATATGGATTTGTATGACCAACACATATGTGATAACTAATATTTTTGTTGTCATTTTGGCTTTTTAAAACTCATTATGGTATTTTTTAAAATGACAATTATATTAGAAAAGGAAAAATGACTCACACCTCAAGATGCTAAACCAAAAAAATAAAAGTGTAACCTTATTACAAAAATACAATTGTAGTTATTACATACAAAAACTGCAAAACTGTCTTGAAGCAACTGTTTAATATACAGCAATGTATTGCCTGCTATTGTGAAACTGCTCTCTTCTAACAGACCATCCAATAACTGTTAACATATGTTACAGGTGCCACCAGAGAGCGCGCTGCTATTGAACACACCTCTGTTATCCATGGGTAGGTGTGACAGAGATCGAAAAATGCTTGGTGTTAGATCTCCTGCCCGACCTGAGAGAGTTCTAGATAAAGGGAGCAGAGTACCCTGGACTAAAAGGCATGACACTTTATTCCCGTGGGTAGGTGGAAGTCGGCCGGCTAGAAAAGGGACTGAGCTATTGTACCCAAACTCAATGACCCGAACAGGAAATAGAGTTGCATTCACGGACTGGAGGAGCGGATGCGCTCATTAACCAAGGGGTCATGAGCGAGGGTATAAAATAGGGGCGTAGTAATCTGTTTTTTTGTAAATGGTTGGATTTGACCTTGAAGGAATACCGTGCTGTAAGAAGGAATACCGTGCTGTACTAGAAACCGTGAGTGTTTGTTTTGTGTTGTTAAGTGTCAGCTGTAACTGTTGTTTGTCTTTGTAGACTACCAGTAACTTAATCCGGAACTGTAGCGCAAGCCAGCATTAAAATGGACATCACTTTTCACGCCAACATTTCATGAAGTACTGTAATCACCACTAGCACATAATTTCACTCACTGACTTGTGTTTGTGTTTTGTTTTTGGTGGTGTTGTTTGTAAAACCTGGACTTTTGGCTGTGGGTCAAACCCAGGGATAACAAATATGAGTGATACACACCACTGTATCAATCCAACATTTATTATTTACTGGTGTTTGCCTTTGGGCTCTGGACAGTGTCATTTATTAATGAAACCCGAAAGCAATTAGACTGTGTGACTAATCCGCTCTGCACTGCAGTCACCTGTATCCACTCACCACTTTGCCACAGTAGGTCATTCCACCACTGAGGGGCAAGGGAGGAGAAGGAGCGGGCTCTGGAAGCTGGAGAGTGGAAGGGGGGAGGGGAAAATAATAGTCTGGAGATTGGAGGGATCAGAAAGGTTGGGACCGTGATAGGTGAGTGTACAATAGTTTGAATTGGATTATAATTACATTGGTGCATAATCAGTTTATTTTATTTTTTTCTGCTATGTGTTTCTAGTGTCAAATAAAGACAAGATGACAGCAGAACTCACATAAGGGCCTGCAGTTTTAACTTTTAGATCCTTGAAGAATGAGAGTTTAAGAGTTCAGTGTTCCAGTTCTGTTTTGTTATTGTTCGTTGCATTAAATAAGTATTATGTCTAACGCTTCTGCTAATACATGTAACGCAGAATAATATTATAATAATGTTTTTTATTTATCCCAAAACTGTTTAAGCATGAATGTGTTATGCGAAATTGAATTATTTACAGTGCTGAGAAAAAGTCTGTGAACACATATTTTCACATATTTCACATGTTTCAAACCTAAAATGTTATTAGATCGTAATCTAACTCCTAAAAATAGATAAAGATAACCTGGTTAAACAAACAACACAAAAATATTCATACTTTTTCAACATTTATTTATCCACAAATGATTCAACATTCAATATCCATGTGTGAAAAAGTATATAAACCTTTAGATTCAGTAACTGGTGGCACCCCCTTGATCAGCAATGACTTCAACTAAGCTTTTCCTGTAACTGCTGGTCAGTCTCTCACATCTGTTTTGAGGAATTTTGGCCCATTCCTCCTTATAGAACTGCTCCAACTCACTGACATTTGAGGGCTTCCTTGCATGGTCAGCTCGCTTCAGGTCCTGCCACAACATTTCGATGGGATTTAGGTCTGGACTTTGACTAGGCCATTCTAAAACACAGAATTTATTCTTCTGCAGCCATTCTTTTGTAGATCTGCTTGTATGTTTAGGATCATTGTCTTGCTGCATGACCCATTTCCATAATTATCATTGTGATTCACAAACTTTTTCTTGGCACTGTATGTTTGACGTTTGTTTCATACTAAATCATGGTCACAATTGTCTGAAATTGTTTGTGTGTGTATGTATATAAAAATTATGATTATTTGTTTATTGCTTTATTGTTTTGGCAGTTGGCCTCGTTATTGCAAATTGAGGGCAGCTGGCAGGTATAAAAGGAGAGCAGCCAGACTACTCAGGGGCTCTCCTGCGTGAGGAGATAAGAGAACAGTGAAATTCAATGCAATCTGCATACTTGCCAATGTTTGGAAATTGTCCAGTTTTTCAAATCTCTACGCACAGTCACATGAATTAGCAGATGCCAGACCAGAGCCCTCAATCAAATCGACACTGTATCACAGTTCATGTACCTCAGCACACTGTCAATAAACCACCTGGGTGTGTCCTGACGCCAAGCAAAAACTACAGCACATATTATTAACACAGAACAAAGCTGCCTCTACTTTTCCTTTTTTTAGAAGCAGATTTCTCTCTTGGGCGCTCCATAACGATATTTTGATATTTGTCTATTTGTGTACAATAGGCTTTGTTTGTGTGTGAGTGAGTGTAGGGTTGTGTGGGTGATTGTCCAGCAACCGACAAAGATTCATAGCATAAAGCCTAGAGATTAATCAGCTGAAGTCCAGGAGTCCACCATTGCACCATTGTTCCCTATTTGGAACCTCACCCTCACTTATATATAATATTACCAGCACATGCATGTTTTCAGTAGCTTTTGTGAAGAGTCGACACATACTGATAAGGAAAGCTGGCTCTATAAGTACAGCAGACACCATATTAAGTCTTTATCAACCAACGTCCAGAAGACAAATGACCACTGCATGAAGGAAGCCATTGTATCAAGCCTGAGGACTTTCCACTAAAAATATGAAGTATACAGTATATCTGAAATGGTTTATGAGATATGTGCTGTTGAAGAAGTGGTTGTGAGTGATTTACAGAACAGGACAGCTTCATACACAACTTGCCAGCCTGTGAAGGTCATTCAAGAACTAGGACTGGAATTTAGGAAATGCTCTTTAAAAGCTGCAGTCAATTAGTCATAAAGTTTATTTTCTGTTCAATTTTGAAATGGTCAGGTAGGGTAGAAAACTAAAATTGTTTCATGTTGTTAAATTGTTGAAAGAAAGTTTTTTATGATCTAGTACAGGTCATGGCAGCACAGTAATAAAGAAGGCAGCACAAACAGATTCATTTTTGTTACTTTAAGATGTCTCCACAAGTTATCGATGTGAATCTTTTTGACTGCAGTTTGGTAAAGAGGCACGTCCTAAATTCCAGTTCTTGAAAGGCGATTACAGTCCGAGTGTACTGGGACCCAGTTTGAGCTCCAGAGATTTCCAGAGGAATCAAACCCCCTCTGAGATTGGACACTGACTCTATCAGTGCTGACCAGCTCAAAGGAGGAAGGCACAGTGCTGGCAGAGACGGCATTGGCAATGGGGCCTACATGACCTTCACAGGCTGGCAGGAATGTGTGTATTAAAGAGCGGCTGAAAAGCAAGCCTCAAAACCTGCATTAAAATAAAAAGAAGAAACACTTACTGAGAATACGTGGTAATCCCCACAGATAACAATAATCCAGAAACCGCTACGTAATTACTATAGTACATTAATTAATTAATAATTAAGAAAGCACAGTCATTTTCTAATTCATTTTTTTCCCTTGTGCTTCATTTTTGTTTGCTACAATATGTTTTGTTGTGAAACACAATGTTTGGCTTTGCTAACAGACACATACAGTAGTTATATCATTTTGTAACTTTGGCACTGATAGAACTCATGTAGAAACAAGTCAGCAAAAAAAGGCAGAATAGTTAAAAAGATGTCATTTTGATTACCAAAAAGCAAAAACCTGTATTTGTGTAGTTATGTGTTTGTTTTGTGTATGGGGACAGGGGTCAGTTAAAATGTTCTCTGGAACTTCACCTTGCTGGAACTAAGAATTTCGAACCTTCCCATAAAATAATTGATGACCCCTGGATTACAGTACAGCAAAGCTGTTTATACCTAACAGTAACTCAGCAACTACTATGTTATATATACCACATAACTGAAAGTGTACAATAGCAATAGAGGGAATGAAACTCGTCTGATTCTGAGTTCTCTCTAGCCTAGATGAGCTGTGCTTGTTCCCTTTCAATGCAATGACAACCATTACCGAATAGGAAAGAGCCCTCTCTGACCATCAATCACTGAGCGTATATAAAAAAGCTGTCCTATTAGGGCCCTGCTGTTAGGGGGAAGTCCCTCCCACCTCCTGCTGAAGAGGGACGTCCTCACAGTAGCATATTGACATTTTCTCTCTCACTTCACTGAGACAGGTCACAGATTGCCTCATGCTTTCTTTGTCTGAATTTTGGCTGATTTGTCGGTTTTAAACCTTCAAATAATTTTTGTACATGGTAATATTACGCTTCCGAGCGTTCATTGAGAGTGCTCCTGCTTTATTCTTGCATCAATTTACTGACTAGAGCTGGTTTCGACACCTCTTTTGAGATTGGAAAGCAGCCATTACTCTCTGTATGGATCTTAGGTACAGAAAGTCAAATTGTGTAATCTGAGTTCTAATGAGACTTGACTGTACAAGTAAACCTTGTGTGTGTGGATTATCAATTGATTAATTATATAACAAAATACTAAGCAATGTTTAAAACACATGTCTAAATTGTATTCAAATGAGCAAAATGTTTTCATGTAGTTTTTCGACCATGTTTTGAGCTGTTCTTGTACTGTAGGGTGACCCAGCGGGCTTGCGGTGCCGTCCCCTGTGCCCATTTACTCGGCCTCAACTACTTGCACCTCGGGCCTACTTGCC